>NC_092335.1:542307500-542618750 GCF_046630445.1 Rutidosis leptorrhynchoides | reverse complement strand
TAACGCCGCAGTACGATACAATGGTAGACATCCACAGGTAGAGAGAAACCAGGAACAAGGTAATGTAGGAGGGGGGAATGAGATGCAAGAAATGCATAGGTTTATAGCTTCTCAGGAATACGAAAATGCTAGACAGAGAGCATTTGAAGATTGGCAAGTTCATCAGAACCAGATCATAGCGCATTGCCAACATATAGGTAGAAACTATATTCCTACACCGAAACCCGTCTTCCCTCCTTGGTCGATAGAGATGCAGCCACCATATCCTACGTATGACCCTGCCGAAGCATTCTATAGCACTTATGGTTATGCGTGGAACCCCTATTGGTACCAATATCATCCTTAGTTTACTTTTTATTTTATTTTTTTTTTATTATTTTGTAATTTGTAATTATTGATGCATTTAATATTTTTGTTAATATTGTAATCATTTTTATAATTATCTAACTTTTATTCTTAGATTTTAATAATTTTTGAATGTGGGGTAATAAACCAAACTTCAAAAATATGTATATATGTTTGCAGTTTATCTTATGTACAAAACAGGGTAAAACAACGCATTTTCAAAGACTGGCATTAAGTTCAGCAAAAGCAACTAATTTTGACGACAAGATGCAAAATACATGTGAAATAACAACAAGACGGAATGAACAAATGATGTGCACCATTTATCATTCAGCAAACAAACGCCAATATATTTGGAAACTTTGGTAAAAATTTAATCATTTTCACACAAATCACCCTCAATAATTTAAATTGTTACTGATTTCTTGCAAATGAGGGCATTGCAAGATCTTAAGTGTGGGAAGGGGTTAAATTCTTTCGGATTTTAAAAATTTTTACTTTATACACTTGGTTACCATTAAAAATACTAGTAAAGCAGTAGTTGTATTAGAATCTAGTGCTCTCTGATAAAAAAGAACAGCCCTAGTCTTATATACTGACTACCCAATTCTAGTAAAATTTTTCAATTAAATGAATTAAAATCATGTTTATACATATTTATGAACGATAAAACTAGGTTTTAACACCGAAATTATTGTTACCTCAGAAAGGACATAAATTGAGAAACAAACTAAAATGTTAAAATTCATTTAAAATGGAATAGAGGACGATAAAAAGAAAAATAAAAAGCCAAGTGTGGGAAAATTTACCAAGTTATTTTAAACATATGTCACATATATCTGTAACAAATAACTGAAAATACTTTTGCTTTGGACTAAACTAAACTGTTTTACCCAATGAAAGAAAAGAAGAGATGGATCTACACGATGAATCAATTCCATCATTAAAAGGAAGTAAAGTCTTCCGAAAAAGAAACGCGCTTCTTGATTTAGGTCATGAAGTTGTCGTCCAGACCAGCTGTAGGTTGACGAAAAATCTAGAAAAGTCATCACTAAAATCAGCAGGAAATCCACGGACCTCAGCATTAAACAGGGTCGCCAAGTGGTCAGATTTATCCTAACCATGAGAAGGATTTATCTCGTACAATGGGGGGGCACCATGCAAATTAGCTGGATAAGACTAATGAATCAGATCCCCAGAAAGGATAATCTCCTTAAAGATTAAAAATCAGCTTTTAAGACTGATATTACTCAATCCTAGAGATTGACCTTAAAGATTGAGAATTCAAACTCATGGAATTCAATGATATCTAAACTCGAGCTTAAACGAGAAAATACTTTGATCAAAAATTACAAACCGATTTGTTTTCTGAAAACCCTATTTTCAATGCGTTCATTGCCATTGAACGTAAAATCCTAGGAATTCACCTGGAATTCATTAGGTCACCTGAACTAAATCGGGTGTCAACCGTAAGAACGGTGGTTGCATAGCATGGTCAAAGACAGGACCTTGTGCCAGACCGAAAAATTATAAGGGTGAGCTTTACTCTTGCTCCTACCAAGGATAGTAATTGCGTCCGACACGTTATAGACCATAATCAAAAGCATGTCACGGGACATTGCCTTAAACAGTTGCTTGTTCAACGCTTTCCTTTACAACCGGACGGTAGTTTGCCGAAAGGTAATATACGGAACAAGTAAACTGGACGTGTTGCTTTCCTAATACAAGGTTAGCAAGTGGGTGACACAAAACCGCAAGTTTTGAGCTAAAATTTTCAAATCTGAAACCCACCAAACCCACAAAAATATTTTGCAAACACCGGTAAAGGGTTATCCCGGAAAACTTATCTAGGGTAAAAACTAGATTTAATTTTCAAAAGATCAAATGTTTTCATAAAGATCTAATTTCCTTAATGGATCTAAATTTTTATAGTCATGTGGGACTGTAAACCATATCGTTACTACCATTGTTTATACCGCCGTATAGAAATCACTGATGTACAAAGTGTGAAGAATAAAGAAGTGATTCTAGTATTTCAAGACGATATTGCTTGAGGACAAGCAACGCTCAAGTGTGGGAATATTTGATAATGCTAAAAACGAACATATATTTCATAGCATTATTCCTCAAGAAAGACAAGCTTTTAGTTGCAATTGTTCTATTTACAAGAGATATTCGTTTAAATAATAAAAGGTGAAGACAAAAGACAGATTCGACGAATTGAAGACGCAAACGACCAAAAAGCTCAAAAGAATAAAAGACAATCAAAAAGGTTCCAATTATTGATAAGAAACGTCTCGAAATCACAAGAGTACAAGATTCAAAACGCAAAGTACAAGATATTAAATTATACGCAAGGACGTTCGAAAATCCGGAACCGGGACCAGAGTCAACTCTTAACGCTCGACGCAACGGACTAAAAATTACAAGTTAACTATGTATATAAATATAATATAATATATAATTAATTATATTAATTATATATATATTATATATATATATTAAAAACCGTCGGCAGCAGGAAACTCCAAGGGTGTGAGCTGTAAATACCTCTCCGCGACTCGCGGAGTTTGAAGGGCATTTTGCCGCGAGTCGCGGAGCCCCAAATTTCAAGTCTGGCTATAAAGCCAACCGAATTCTGATCAAATTTAACACATCTTTTTTCTCTTCCTCTTCATACGTAAATATATTTATATTTATAATTTATATTTTAATTTTAATTATAATTCTAATAATAAGGGTATGTTAGCGAATGTTGTAAGGGTGTAAGTCGAAATTCTGTCCGTGTAACGCTACGCTATTTTTAATCATTGTAAGTTATGTTCAACCTTTTTATATTAATGTCTCGTAGCTAAGTTATTATTATGCTTATTTAAAACGAAGTAATCATGATGTTGGGCTAATTACTAAAATTGGGTAATTGGGCTTTGTACCATAATTGGGGTTTGGATAAAAGAACGACACTTGTGGAAACTAGACTATGGGCTATTAATGGGCTTTATATTTGTTTAACTAAATGAAAGTTTGTTAATGTTAATATAAAGATTTACAATTGGGCGTCCCTATAAATTACCATATACACTCGATCGGACACGATGGGCGGGGTATTTATATGTACGAATAATCGTTCATTTAACCGGACACGGGAATGGATTAATAGCCACTAGAATAATCAAAACAGGGGTGAAATTACATTCAAGGGTAATTGGTGTAATTGTTAACAAAGTAGTAAAACCTTGGTTTACACGCAGTCGATAACCTGGTGTATTCATTAAACAAAGTATTAAAACCTTGTTACAATTCGAATCCCCAATTAGTTGGAATATTTATCTTCGGGTATAATAATAATTTGACAAGGACACTTGCAATTTATATTTATGACTGATGGACTGTTATGGACAAAAACCAGACGGACATATTGAATAATCCAGGACAAAGGACAATTAACCCATGGGCATAAAACTAAAATCAACACGTCAAACATCATGATTACGGAAGTTTAAATAAGCATAATTCTTTTATTTCATATTTTATTTCCTTTATATTTAATTGCACTTCTAATTATCGCACTTTTATTGTTATTTAATCGCACTTTTAATTATCGTACTTTTAATTATCGCAATTTAATTTTATCGCATTTTTATTATTCGCAATTTCATTATCGTTATTTACTTTACGCTTTAATTTAAAGTCTTGTATTTATTTTATATTTTACATTAGGTTTTAACTGCGACTAAAGTTTTAAAATCGACAAACCGGTCATTAAACGGTAAAAACCCCCCTTTATAATAATAATATCACTTATATATATATTTGTATTTTTATAAAAGTAAACTAATATAGCGTTGAGCTTTGTTTAAAGATTTCCCTGTGGAACGAACCGGACTTACTAAAAACTACACTACTGTACGATTAGGTACACTGCCTATAAGTGTTGTAGCAAGGTTTAAGTATATCCATTCTATAAATAAATAAATATCTTGTGTAAAATTGTATCGTATTTAATAGTATTTTCTGCTAAAATTTAATAGTATTTTATACCCCTCTGCTTTGACATCAGGAGTCTTGCATGCTTTATTCAAGAAAACGTTGCATTCACAAAACCATCATCATGTATCTATTTTGACTGCATTGTCAACGGAAGTATTATTGTAAACTATTATTTACGGTGATTGTCTATATGTAGAAATCATCAGATGTTGAAAACCTTGGAATTAAATATTCATTTATGGTATGCCTTTTCAAAAGAATGCAATGTTTACAAAATGTATCATATAGAGGTCAAATACCTCGCAATGAAATCAATGAATGACGTGTTCATCCATATGGATTTGGAGCGATTGTCACACTATTGCATAGACAGTGTATAGATAAATTCATATCTTAGCATATCTGTTGTTGTTACTTTGCCTGAAAGCTTCCGTAGATTCCTCCGTAACTTATGGGATTTTAGTATTATATATGGATATGTAAATTATGTATTGCAAGGTACTAATCTACATCCTATAATATATTTCTTATCGAAAATTTTTCATCTGATTGTACGGGATGAATCCTTCAACCAGTTCGAGTCCCTCGAATTCCGATAGCTATTCCGATAGTTATTCCGACAGCTATTCCGATATGGAGTTTCACCTAAGCTCCGAAAGCAGCGCCACCAAAATGAATCAACCAATTAGCCATTCCCAATTCATCTGATGGGTTCGTAGTCGACTTAATCAATGGAGACGCGCAGAAGGCAATCCCTTCCACCAACCGAATTCACCTCTTGACAATGAACCTGAAGCGTTTACAGACGAACCTGTTCGAGACACCATTTTCAGTCTCATTTTCAGGGTAACTCGACAAGATTATATTCTATTCACAATTCTGAACCTTATTCATCCGCTAGTTCTGACCGACAATCATCCTGGAGTAATAAGTCAACAAACTTCGCGCTCGAATAATCAATTCGGAGAATATGGTGCAAAATGTACCATCTTCAGCAACATCACCGGCACCAACAGTACCATCAATAACAGCACCAGTACCATCAACAATCCATGCTTCAATATCATCATCTGTACTTTGAGTATGATCTTCGTTCTACGTATCGTTCTACCTCATTTATCTTCGTTCGACATGGCGAATATGTAATCTCTAAAGTTTTAGAGATTATTTATTCTAGTTCCAACCGAAAAGCAAATGACTTTAATATCATATTAACTCATTAAACCCATGAATACATCTGAAGAAAATATATATGTATATATGTTTTCATAAAGATTGTAATTAAAAATTCCCTTGTACAAACTGTTAATGGTGAAAATATTTTAACGGGTAGGTAATACCCGAGGAATATTTAGATTTCATATTAAGTTACATTGTACATTCTTCGAATCTGATTCAACAGTCATTTACTATCCTATTTACAACCACCAATATACGAATCCGTTCACCACAGAATAACCATTTTTATTCAATTTCATATTTGGATTTTGACTTCTCAAAATCCAACAAGTGGCATAATGAAGAAAACAGTGAACAAAATAAAATTGTTAGAAATAAACGAATTAACTAATTGAAATATTGTTAAGAATCCACGCTAACTATTCCTAGCTAACTGTTCCTAGCTAACTGGTTACATTTTTATTTATCGCAATTTAATTATCGCAATTTACATTCTTGCAATTTTATTTATCGTCATTTAAATTCTGTTATTTACTTTACGCACTTTATTTATCGTTAATTAATTTTTATTATGTATTTTACGCACTTTAAATATTGGAACACGTATACAAGGTTTTGACATATCATATCGACGCATCTATAAATATTATTTGGAATAACCATAGACACTCTATATGCAGTAATGATCGAGTTCTTTATACAGGGTTGAGGTTGATTCTATAATAATATATATACTTTGAGTTATGATCGAGTCTGAGACGTATACAGGTCACGACACATATTAATTAATTCGAATATTATATATAAAACTATATATGAATTATTGGACTGTAAACTGTGGACTAATAATATTGGACAATTAAAGTGAATTAAAATACTGATTACAACATATGAAACTAAATAATTCTTCAAGTTTGCCACTTGATTTCATCTTAAACCTCATTTGTATCCTGACAATTATAATCCGCGTTCAAACCTTTCATAATTCTTGAAAACACCTCAATTGAGAAGATGAAACAACCGCACTTCATCTACGGAAGAAAAGATTGATACATATAGTTATGCACCTGAAAAATCTCGGAACCTGAGTAAACGTTTAAAACATAGCTGTGTTAATTCCTTTGGCATTGTTATTACCGAAAATAACTTTGCGATCCCTTTTCAAAGTAGCCAATTTTGTCACAGCTCCAGCAAGTCAACTTCGACTTTTCATTCGAAGTAGCCTTACTATAATCCTGATATATACGATTACCCTTTTGACCGGAGAAATTTTTTTTTATATTCCACCATATTACCAGCAGACGTACCAGCAACCTCGTTGCTTCTTGGCTTAAATCTCTCTGATAAATCATTATATTTATTCATTGAAACCCTATCATATACTCATCCGCATCTTGTAACGAGAACTGCCATAACAATTACTAGGAATCAGCAATCAGTACTTTGAAAACTCACAGCATATCTACATCAATAGTTATATGTATGACGTTTATCTCTTAGAATTATGATCTCTCATTCTGAAATTCTAAAAAGCAATCAGTCACAAAACAATACTCTGAATGTTGAAAAAGTTGAATGAAGCAACTGAAACCATAGAAAACCGTAAACGACCTTAATCATCGAAAGTTTGATGATAAAGAATAGTATGCTGGAAAAGCTCAGAAAATTTAAAACTGGAAAACGGATTGAGCTAACCACGAAGGAGACCAAAGACAAATACAAGGACCATACTATATATTCAAAGAATCCAGGTAATTCTGGATCCGATGAAACCTTCAACGAATATCTTGCTCCGTACTCATGTTAAAATCTTGCGGAAAATCTTTTTCATCAACCATCGAACTTAGAAATTCCAAAAATATCATCATCAATATCTTCGATATTTCTGAGGATATTTTCATAAATATTCCCGTCCAAAATTATATACCTCTTCGTGCTTCCTGTGTATCATATTATTGGGAACATTCAATAGAAGATTTAGTACCGAAAAGCAGATTATGCGAACCTATGAAGAAAGCCGTGGACAAATCACAAAAAATAAGTTTGACTACAAAGAATCCAAATGATTCAATGTCTGCTAAAGTCTTTAGTGAATATCTTGCTCCTTACCCTAAACCCTTGCGGACAATAGTTTCTATCATCATCTGATCTTAGATATTCCGAGATATTATCGTATCTTTCATTATAAATATCCCCGATATTTCTGAATATATTTTCATAACTAATCTTATCTGAAATCATTAATCTCTTCGTGCTATCAGTGTTACATCATATAGAAACTGTTAGTTTCTATATTATGTAAACCTTCAAGTTTAAATTATGAATGATTATGAAGTAATGTTGGAAATTGATGCATGAGTTAGTATAATATAATGACACTTGATCAACGTGATTATATTACAGTAAGTCATGCTGAGTTTCTATTGAAACATGATGATTCACAGATCATAACGTCATCATGTGCCATGTTACATAACTCTTACATTCTACTTAACTTCTGAACATATCAAGAAAGTATATTCTTGATAGTTCTATTCTCAGTGATTCAGGTAATTTGACAAATCAAATCGTGCTATTACATTCTTTCTTGTTTAGAACATTAGGTTCATTTGAAACTCCATACTTACGAATTTTGGACCGTTACTCACTTTACTAGAGGTCGAGAGGATAATAAAAAGGCAAAGAGCTCCAAAATATAAGAGAAAATATAAAGCCCAATAACAACACGGAAGTTACAAACCGTGGATATTAATACGAATAGCAATGTAAAGACACGGTATAATTAAGAATAGTATCACCCCAAGGTAATAGTAGAAGTAAACAGATTCTTCTGGTGGAAGATTAAAAAGAAGGATGACAGAAAGGATAATTAGGAAAATATCAATGATTAGAACTGGATGAAACATTTTCAAAATCTTTTAGAAGTAAGAATTAAGAATGAAAGTATAGAAAATGGGAGTGGTGGAAAATAATGGAACGAAAAAAGTTTAATTTATAATGAAAATATCAGACAGAGTAATCGAGGCAGATCACCGTATTTAATTATAGAGATCTTAATTTCCTTACTTGCCGGAGAATCAAATCTTTTAGATTTCGAAGATTTTTTTTCAAATTCCTTGAATTCCGAAATTCAAGCAAAACAACGTCAAAAGGTAGGACGCATCTTATTTTTCTAAATTCAACCCCCTACGTCAAAAGTTAAGATGAAACTTTACTTTCCTATTTCACTCTTTGGTGATAGCTTCACTCGTACGCTTCGAATAATCGAATTATTTTATTCAGGTTACACCCTGTGATAAAATTCTAGTTATCAACTCATAATTGCCATGAAAACATTTTTATTGTTAGCCATGACAACCTCACTCAAATTTCGGAACGAAATTTCTTTAACGGGTAGGTACTGTAGTGACCCGGGAATTTCCGACCAAATTTAAACTTGAATCTTTATATGTTTCGACACGATAAGCAAAGTCTGTAATGTTGAGTCTCAAAATGTTCGAACTGTTTTCACGAATTCAATTACCCTTTGACTGTGCTCGACGATTCACGAACCTTTAAATGTAAACAAAAATATAAATAATTATATACGTAAATAATTATATAGGATAGAATTTAAATATATTAATGAACTATTATGAGAATTAGTTATTATGAAATATATAACTTTAAATAACTAAAACATGTTATAGTGTATTAAATGATATACTCTGAGAATACTTGTAATATATATATTTAATTACTTGGTAGTTAAAACATAATTATTTATGTAGTAGTTGAAATATATATATGATGGACATACATATTTATTGATTGTATATATGTTATAATAAATTAAATATTCAAGATATGTTATTTGATAAAATTAATAAATAGAAGTAACAATGTATTAAAAGTAATTACAAGATGAAAGTATAGATGTATTAGTAATATTATTATTATTTTCAATACTACTACTAATAATAATATCAATACTAGTATTATTAGTATTATTATTATTATTATTGCTATATTTATAATTAAAATGTTATGATTATCAAGATAAAGATACTAAATACAAATATTATTGTAAGAATGACAAAAACTATAATTATTATGATTATTATTATTATTACCATTTTTATTGTTAATATCATTATTATTATACTTAAATATTAAATATTATGATTTTTTTGTCATTTTTATAATTATTATTAGTGTTAATGTGATTATTATTATTTTTATTATTATTAATATTAATAATATTATCATACAATTATTTTATCACTTTTCTGCATTCTTATTATTAGTATACTTTTTATATAATATTAGTAATATTATTGTTAATATATTTATTAATATTAAATTATATTTATAAATAAAAATAGAATGAAGAATCTTTTCGGTTAGCCATCCCTATCATTTTTTTTCTGTAATTTGTTTCTGTCTCCTCTTGTTACCAGTCCAGATCACAATCCCATTACAATCCAAAAATCTGTAACAATCATAGATGACTTTTAATTCCTTTATTATTTTTTATATACATATATTACTTGTCTGAGTGAGAAAATCGGGACCAGATTCTCGAAACAATTGATCAATTTAGAGTATATTACAGCTATTTCAATTCACACACAACAACTTATTCCATTATCAATACTAAACAGTTCGAGTTATCAAATTTAAAATAGAAAAATAAAGAGAGGAACCCGGTACCTCTGTTCTTGGTCCCGTTTTCAAAAGCAACGATTTTGAAATCCATTTTAAAATCTAATAATGCCAAGTTATTAGGATTCAATTTCTCAAACTATCTACAAATGTTCATCCTCCAATTTTTCTCAGGTAAATTGAATTTCGAGGTCAAAGATCTTATCTAAAATGTCAAACTTTACGTTCTTCACAAAAATTGGAATTCGTTATTATGTTTTAAGTTCAATTGAGAATGGAGAAAGTTTCTAGGAACGTTTTACTTTTTTTTTCATGTTATAAGTTTAGCCTAAAACATTTTCAAAGTTGAAAACCGATTTGGAGTTCATAATGATGAAACAGCGATATATTTTTTTTCTTTGATCCGTGTAATTTATTTTTCTCTGTTAATGATCATCGTGATGGTCAGTTGTTGATGTGTTAATGCTGTGTCAGTTAATAGATGATGAATTGGTTTGGGTTAATTGTCTAATTGATTTGAGGAAGAAGGTGAACCAGGTGATAATAATTACGGGCTATATTTATATGGAATCTGTTTTAAATCAGAAAGATATCACGGATCAGATGGTTGGGAGGTTGTGTCGGGTTTCAAGAGGTCGGGGGTTCGAGCCTCGCAAGAGGCATTATTTTTGTGAAACTCTTTTCTAAGGTAGTTTCCATTAACTATTATTATTATTATTATTATTATTATTATTATTATTATTGTTATTATTATTTTTAACATACTTATTGTTATTATGTTAAGATGTTATTATTAACAAAATGATTATTAATATACTTTACAATGTTATCATTACTATTGCTATTATTATTATTATACTTATAAATTATTAGTTTTATCATTTAAAACTTATTATTATTATTATTATTATTATTATTATTATTATTATTATTATTATTATTATTATTATTGTTATTGTTATTATTAGTATTAGTATTAGTATTAGCATTATAACTACTATTATTAGTGCCAAATACTACAATTCTCTTTGTCATTAGTATTAATACAAATGTCATGAATATTAATATCATTTTAGTACTAGTCTTAAGTATTAATATTATTGTTATTATCATTATTATGTTTATTATTATTACTAGTGAAATGGGTATAAATACTAATAATATTATCTTTATTAATAATATAAATATTAGTAGTGTATTATTAAACTTACTATTATTATCATTAATTGTAAGATGAATAGTTTTATATAAAAAAAAATACAATACAACAATAATAAAATATACATGTCACTATACTGTTATTAATAAAATGATAATTACTAAACTATATATATATAAAAGGTATCAATTATTACGTAAATATATATTGTTATCATATATAAACTCTAATATATATTTTTGTAACATATTATAAAGAATGATAAAAGTTAGTTATATTATATATATAAACTAAATATATTAAATTGATCTAAATAACAAATGATATAACAAGTATATTATTAATAATAATTTATATAAACTTGCTCGATTACAATTATGTGTATTAATAATTAAACAAATGATATAGGTTCGTGAATCCGAGGCCAACCCTCCATTGTTCGGTTGTTTAATGTCGATATATGTATTTTTACTACAAAATACATTCGGTGAGTTTCATTTCCTCCCTTTTACTCTTTACGTTTTTGGGCTGAGAATACATGCAATTGCTTTATTAACTGTTTTACAATATTTATATGCGTGAGTTTCATTAATCCCTTTTTAAATGCTTTTGCAATATATATTTTTGGGACTGAGAATACATGCGCTGTTTTTATAACTGTTTTACGAAATAGACACAAGTAATTGAAACTACATTATATGGTTGAATTATCGAAATCGAATATGCCCCTTTTTATTAAGTCTGGTAATCTAAGAATTAGGGAACATACACCCTAATTGACGCGAACTCTAAAGATAGATCTATCGGGCCCAACAAGCCCCATCCAAAGTACCGGATGCTTTAGTACTTCGAAATTTATATCATGTCCGAAGGAGGATCCCGGAATGATGGGGATATTCTTATATACATATTGTGAATGTCGATTACCAGGTGTTCAATCCATATGAATGATATTTTTGTCTCTATGCATGGGATGTATGTTTATGAGAAATAGAGATATGAAATCTTGTGGTCTATTAAAATTATGAAATGATTATTTACGTTAAACTAATGAACTCACCAACCTTTTGGTTGACACTTGAAAGCATGTTTATTCTCAGGTATGAAAGAAGTCTTCCGCTGTACAATTGCTCATTTAAAAGATATTACTTGGAGTCATTCATGACATATTTCAAAAGACGTTGCATTCGAGTCGTCGAGTTCATCAAGATTATTATTTAGTCAATTATAGTTGAATATATTATGAAATGATTTGCATGTCATCAATTTTCGATATGAAGCAAGTTTATCTTTTAAAAACTAATGCAATGTTTGTAAAATGTATCATATAGAGGTCAAGTACCTCGCGATGTAACCAACTATTGTGAATCGTTTGTAATCGATATGGACTTTGTCCGGATGGATTAGGACGGGTCCTTTCAACACCGTGTATCACTAACCCCTGGGTGGTGTCTTAACACCGCGACTAACTCACCCGTCACAACAAATGTGGTGTCTTAACACCGCGACTACCCACATTTCACTAACCCCGGAGTGGTGTCTTAACACCGCGACTAACCCATCGGTCACGTAAAATGTGGTGTCTTAACATCGCAACTAAACCCACATTTCCCGTCGTACAAGTAAATACATCATATACAAAAACGTATAATTATTCCACTCACCTTGAAATGTCCGCACAAGTCATGTATAACATGATCTCCATCCTCATATCCGAGCAAGCAACCACATATATCACACATAGGCACAATATACACATAAATATACATTATCTAAAGGAGAATCCGACACAAACATCCCTTAGCCGAGGGATCACACCTTGCTCGCCAAAATCCGCCCATTTAACACCTAATGGACACAATCCAATTACCACTTCGGGTGGTAATTCAAACCCACTCTACAAAGTACAATTTAACCCAAATTATACTTGACACCAAATTGACCAACCTAGGTCCCGACCCTAGATTACTACCTAGGTAGTGATCATTTCAAAACGTCATTTACACCAAAACTACAACACGTGCAATATTGACCCATATCACACTCGACCTCTTTTAACTTATGTCAAATTCAACCCAAAATCACTAATGGCTAGTGATTAGGCCTTACACCACCAATTAACAACATAAACCAAGTACTTAAGTACTTATTACACCAACACTAGCCTCAAACCCTAGTTTGACACCAAATAAAGGTCAACACCCATTTTGACTAACAAAATGGTCTTATGACCATCAATATCACTAACACACTTGCAACTTAGTAATTTAACACCCAAACCATAACAAATACTTACAGTTTTGGCAAAAGTTACAAAAGAGGTCACACTTATATATTCATAGAGTAAATGAACTATAAAATTACATTTACGATTTAAGTAGACTTATCATATAAATTTTACCATTTATTTATATATGTGGGCGTCCAGTAAGTTTTATGCCGGATAGAAACATCATTCATTAAAAAGTGTTTGAATTCACTTAAGATATTAGCTATAAATTTCTTGTTTATCAATAAAAATGAAATATGGAAGGGACATTGTGTTGTATGATAACTTGATTTTTTTTAACCTAGTGACACCATCCACCTCCGTCACTGTTTTATATAATTATAATAATAATAATAATAATAATAATAATAATAATAATAATAATAATAATAATAATAATAATAATAATAATAATAATAATAATAATAATAATAATAATAATAATAATAATAATAATAATAATAATAATAATATAATAATCAAAAATAATAAAAATAATCGGATGAAACAAAACGTGTTATAGGTTATTATATTGAAAATGATGACGACGACAAGTTTTGAAAATTATACAGGAGTGCTCAAGCAAGGACAAAGTGTAAACCCCATGTTCAGTTAACATTATATCCGCATCATGTTAATTTCTTGTTGAGCACTCACTCTCTAATTGAATCTTAAACCTACCCAACAGAACTATATAATACTTGCAATAATCATATTCAAATTTTCAGAAATCAAGATCTCATATGAGTTTTAGCCAGGTCAACCATCATTGCAATGGATCAAGATCTCATTGAGTTGACTACATGATCAACATGTCCATGTTCTCTAATTTAGCAAGCATGATGCATGATGCAAGCCTCACAACAACTTGCAATATAAAAGATTAAAAACCAGCTATACATTTTCATGACCTGAAGCCTTTAGTAGCAACTAGTGTTCGAACCATCGCTTCGCGTCGGGGGTTCGGTTTTTAATGTATTTTATTGCGTTTAGTTTGTAAAAAAAATTTGTGGCTAACAATGATGTTGTTGAAGCGCAACTCGAGTCGAACTAAAAGTTATAACCCGTGAAAGATTTAAATGTTATTTAAAATTAACAATATATGTGCATCTCCACGTTTCGCTATGGAGTTGTCGACTTTTAAAAATTTAACGGAGAATTAACGTGTATGAAAAGACCCCCAAATATTTAGCGTTTTTTAAAAAAAGCTCGTTTTGCGTATAGCTAGTGACATTATGTTCCTAAAATTATTTCGAGGTTAACGATGGTGGCGGATAAATTTAACTCGCTGCGAGTGCGAATACATGGCCCGTTGAATATTTAGGTAGAGTTTGTTTAAGAATTTTTATGAGAATGATTAATTGACACTTAACTCCCCCCGTCGTTTGGGGGGTGGATTTGATTTTTTGAATAAAGTGTGGGGTGATTTGTGGTTGAATTTGAGAAAAGGGAAAAAGAAAAAAAAAAATGCAAAAAGTCGAAAATACCCCTTGGTACTATTCGTTTCCCCTATGTCTTTACCCGTCGTTTGGGGGTGGATTTGATTTTTTGGATAAAGTGTGGGGTGGTTTGTGGTTGAATTTGAGAAAAGAGGAGAAAAAAAAAACAAAAAGTCGAAAATACCTCTTGGTACTATTCATTTCACCTATGTCTTTTAGAGGGTAGGTATAATATAATATAATATAATATAATATAATATAATATAATATAATATAACTAGCAAGTAATATGAAGACATTTTTAAATTGATGCCCTGATGCTAATTACCTTGTCACGATCTTTATGTAAATATTCCTTCTTCAGTTGGACCGTTCGTTTGTTTGACAGGATATAATTCCTATTGCTAAAGGGTGGTGTCGAAGATCCTCATAATGATCTAACCTTATAAGTCAAACCCAAGAAAGGATTAGCTGCTGCTATTAACGCATAATTATGGTGGAATCCATGGTTATAACTTATTATTAGATACGACAATAAAAGGATAAAGGTAGAAGGTTTTCTCTGTTGAGGCTACCCGAGAAGACGAGTAATCTAACCCCATACTCTGATGTACGCAGCCAGCAGGACTACTTCATGGCTGTTTCCAACCCATCCCTGGCCACCACTAAATATTCTTCCTAGACAAGATTCGAACCTGAGACCTCTTGCAAAGAACTCAGAGCCTAAGCTATCTAGTGATGGTTTACGACAATATATCCATTCCCATTGAAAAATCTAATACGCATTAAACGTTTCCATCATAAACTCAGCCAAGACCAAATGAAAAGAACCAATTCGAGCGAACTGACCAAAAAACATTTGCCAATAACAAAGTAACATATTACCAATATTAAACCAACTTATATCTGAAATAATTGGAAACAATTTCAAAATGCTTACAAGTCACTCGTACAAGTTAAGAAGAACAAGCTACAATGTTCTATATCATAAACATGTGTTGGCTCAAGCTATTTGTTTGCCTTTCATATATTGTAGTATACTGTAATAAATAATGAACTTGGCTAATAACATTTGACGATAACAATAAAAAAATAAAAACGTATCATAACATAGTGCACAATACCAATTCACGAGTGAAAAGTGGAAACAACAAACTAATTCAAATTTCGAGACCTATTCAGAACGTACTCAAGACGATGATACCTTAACAGCTTTATATGTAGGGTGAAGTAAACCAAGTTCATCCTTCACTTCAAGAGGATTACTAGTATCATTTCTCGTTCGTTTTACCCTTCTACTAGCAAGTGACTTATGAGTAAATCCATACATTTGCAAAATCTGATTATCTCCAAAATTAAACGCACGATCCATTTGTTTCAAACATCTTTCAACAGGGTAATCGCCAAATTTCCCACAAGGTTTACAACCGACAAAATGAGTAACAAGTGGCCATCTATGATCACCAAGACCAGGATGGTAACTTTCAATCATTTCCTCGTATTTATCAACTAAAATTCCCCAATAACCATGAAGATAATAATGATTCTCCAAATAAACCTTATTCGCCCATCTATCCTTCTGTGAAGCCAATATCCAAACCATTGCAGACTGATCATCCGCTTCAAAAACGGGTCGATCTTTAAGCTCTCGAGTCAAAAGCTTCCCTGCTTCAGTCCTAATCTTCCCTTTTGGACCCATCGGAGCCCAAACGTCCAACAAATCCAACGACCACTGACAATTTCTCAACAAGAAACTACCTGTATTCAACCCAATCCAATTCTTTTCATCATACACCATTTCATTCCAACCGTGCAACACCAAGTTCCGATCTTTATATCGTTCCCATGGTACCTCAAACGCCATATCAGTAAACATAGCATCACTATCCATCCACCATAAAAACTCAACTTCTGGATGACTCAACAGAAGTTTCCTAATTAACGGTAATTTCGCCCAAAATCCCGCCATTTCCGCATCAAGTAAAGCCATGTTATAAAATATTTCAATCCCATGAACCCTACAATAATCAATCTTATTCTTAATTGACTTCAACAGATAATGATCACCAACCGGATTCTCGCACGGTTTCGGCGATGAACCGGTTACCAACAACACCCTAGGTTTATTCTCATTAACAAAATTAGGAAAATTAGGGTTTTGTTTCAACCATTCACCTCTTTGTTCATCCCAATCAGTAATCTTAGGTCCAATACTATAAGGCATATTAGGATCCTTTTTCACATCATCTTCTTCATCAACAAATAATTTATTAATATCAAATTCAGCATAATTATTACTGCTCTCAGACGACGTCGTTTCAGTTTGTAATTCTTCTAAAACACGGCGAGGCTCAGAGCGCTTACCTCGGTACTGATAAAATGTATCTCGGATCTCTTTAAAATCCTGCTCCGGCGTACCGAATTTTCCGGCACCGAGATTGCCACGTAGGACAACGATCGTGAGAACCAAACACAAAATCGTAACCTTTCCGTTACGTAACAGCCGTTGGATTTGACGTGTCCGGCGAGTACCTAATACACGATCCAGCATCTTCTGAACCGGATTCGGATCTAGAACCAGGTGGGAGCCGAATTGAATGAAGTTTTTAACAGATTGTGGGTTTGTATAGGTGATATTGAAGGAAAGCAAGGAAGTTGAGGTGAATTTTGGAAGTGGTAAATTGGGGGATTTAGGGTTAGGGTTTGAATTTGAGGGAATGAAATTTGTGAGATCGGATTACATAGATTTAGAAATGTCGGTGGGGAGAAAAATGGTGACAGTGATTGCCTGGTTGGGATGATTAGGACATTATTTACTTAACATTTTTGGTTGGGAATTGATATTTTCAAACTTGTTTTTGATAGATCCAAACAAATTCACTAAAGTACCCTTAATGATTTGTTATACACATTTTTTATTTTCAAATTATTGAAGGGTATAACTGGAAATTAATCACAAATATATGTGGATCTATCAAATAGATGTTTGAAAATATCACCTCCCTCTTTGATTTATCAAGTTATGTATAAGTAACATTATGGTCCACTACTTTTATATATATATATATATATATATATATATATATATATATATATATATATATATATATATATATATATATATATATATATATAGTGGTAGGATCAAGATGGAAGTAACCAATCGGGGGGAAGCGGGGGGAAGCAAAATATTTTTTTTTTTCGTTTTTTGAAAAAACTTTGTTCACAAACATTATAGATGAGATGAAAATATGAACATTTAGTAGAGACACTTTGTGATAAATGTTTTTATTTTAGCGGGAAAACGCTCGAAGAAGTAATATATAACAATTATCGTATTTTTCGGGCGTATATTGAGGTTTTAGCTATTGGGGTTTAGATATTAGGGTAATAGGGTTTATAGGGTTTAGATATTATGGTTTAGAAATTTAGGGTTTAGGGTTTAGATTTAGGATTTAGATTGAGTTTTTAACACGAACGGTTTAGAGTTTAAGGTTTAGGGTTTAGGGTTTGGTGTTTTGGGTTTATGGAATAAACCCAAAACACCAAACCCTAAACCCTAAACTCTAAATCGGGCTAAATTTTACTTCACAAAACATGAAGAAAAAAACGTTCATATTCTTCACGAACAATATTATCTTGAATGTTATTTTTGTCGATCGTTTTCCCACCTAAATAATAACATTCATCACGAAGTGTCTCTTCTAAATGTTCATATTTTCGTGTGATCTTGATGCCGGGAAAAAAATTCCAAAAAAAACGAAAAAAAATTATTTTTGCTTCCCCCCGCTTCCCCCCGATTGATTACTTCCCCATTGATCCTGCCCATATATATATATATATATATATATATATATATATATATATATATATATATATATATATATATATATATATATATATATATATATATATATATATACTTACATTTTTGGTTTATCATGTTATGTATAAGTAAGTAACATTAATTATGGTCCACTAACTTTTTATTTTCTTTTAGAACAGAACTAGAGATAAATCGGCCCGCGCGATGCGACAGAATCTTTCGAATTACATATTCATATTTAACGTAGCGTTATGTATTTACAGAATTAAAAACGCATTGTTGCTGGTGTGTTTGGATATACGTGAGTAGTACCTAGAGGGGTGTTTGCGTAAAAAAGGGGGACGGAACCATCGATATGCTATAATTAGTTTGGGTTGTTTATCATACGTGTATGCATATGTACGACAGATAGCTCGAAATGTTTAACCTTTTTTAGAACGTGTTTGTTTCGCGTGTAGTTAGTTGCGCTGCGTTTGTGAAATTATTTCGAGTTAAACGGTAGTGTCGGAGAAATGTAACTCTTGGCGAGCGGGAAGATACGGCCCATTAAAAATTTTGATGGAGTTTGTTTAAGTTTTTTTAATAAAATAGTTTTTTTACATTTTTTACCCCTAAAAATTTTGCACTTTGAACATAATTTAGAGGGGTGTTTTGTAATTTATTGTCGTTTCAGACTTATCAAACGACCAAAGTCTATTTGTGTTTTAGTTTCAGACTTATCAAAAGACCAAAGTCTATTTAGAGGGGTTCACTCGTTTAGTTTGTTTTGGTCCTGGTTAGACTCAATTGTAGATAGCGATTGCTCGTTATTTTTAGGAGTTTTGTTTTTTAATCTAGAGCTTAGTCGGTTTGTTTTGGTTGTATAGTGTTTGGTATCTTTCATTTTTCGATGAAGGTGCTTTTGTTATATGATTTTCGTTATTTTATTATAATAAGACATAAGTTGACTTTAATTTCTGTATATAGTGAACTTAATCATATACAGATATAGTTAGCATTGTTATTTTATAAATTTATTCATATATTTTCACATGCTAAGTAAAGTGATTTTTGGTCTATATTGAAAATACGATACGTACTTTCTTCCTTCTTAGTTTTATTTAAACTGCTTTTGTTTTTCGGGAAAAAAAAATTTGTTTCTACGATAAGCTGTTGTTTGTTTTTCAATTTTCATATTTTTTATTTTTTATGTCTCTGCGTCCGCATACATTTTTACTGCCGACTATTAGTTTTTCTGAAATCATAAGATAAAATAATGTTTTATTTTTTCTACAACCTCAACGACTCAAAATTATGTGTTTAAGTGGTACATACATGAGTACGTTATATTGCATATATAAAAACAAACAGTTTTGCTATTCAAGATTTTTATGTTACATCTTCTTTATAGACATGGTCTGCAGATCTTCACACAAAAACATTTTAAAATCAAACAACACTTAAGTGTTTTACTTTGTTTTTCAATCTTAAAAGAAATTATTACTAATGCAAAACTTAACCTTCTATAATTATTATTTTACTATGTTTTACTTTGTTTTTGGAGAATGCCAAGTACCACATAGGGCCACGTTTAAGCATTTATTGAAAGTTTTAATTTTTCATATTAAAACGTATTTTTCATACTTATCTTTTCATTTAAAACTTGATTATTTGATTATCACTTTTTAAAATCGTAAACAATCAGTTTCTAGAGTTTGCCACGTGAAATAGAAAAAATAATTAATTACGATTTCAGAGACCAAAACGTGAATATGAAAAATCAGGTCACCCCTAAGTGCAACAAAACGTGATTATTAGATTATTATGTATTACTTGATAATTTAACAAATAATCAAGTTTACCAAACACTTCAAAAATTATTATATTTTCAAAGAGTATAATCAAATCTAAACAATACTAATTTATAACATCTTTTGATATAGTTGATTATTTGATTCTAATTATCTTAAACGCATAATCAACTTTCAAAATGTAAATTCAAATACCTTTTAAAATTCAAAGGGTCAAATATATTTATTCACACACACACACATATATATATAGGATCCAGAGAGAACCAAGGGTTCGAGAGAACTCAGAGAACTCACACATTAAACTCAATCAGTGATAGAGATTGAGCTCAATATGTGTGCAGATTGAGCTCAATCTATGTGCAGATTGAGCCAATCTGGGTGTAAATTGAGCCAATCTGAGTGCAGATTAAGCTCAATCTGTGTGCATATTGAGTTCAATCTGTGAGTTCTATGGGTTCTCTCCCACCCTTATTCTCTCTGGATCTCTTCACACACACACACACACACACACACACACATATATATATAATCAATGGGGAAGTAACCAAGCGGGGGGGGGGGAAGCAATTTTTTTCGTTTTTTTTTTTGAATTCTTTTTTCCGGCATTAAGATCACACGAAAATATGAACATTTAGAAAAGACACTTCGTGATGAATGTTATTATTTAGGCGGAAAAACGATCGACTAAAATAACATTCAAAATAATATTGTTCGTGAAGAATGTTGACCTTTTTTTTTCTTCATGTTTTGTGAAGTAAAATTTAGCCCGATTTAGAGTTTAGAGTTTAGGGTTTAGGGTTTAGGGTTTGGCGTTTTGGGTTTATGGAATAAACCCAAAACACCAAACCCTAAATGTCATAACCCGTCCTTAACCATAAGAACGTGTTAGATAACGTATGATTTCATTGCGAGGTATTGACCTCTATATGCGACATTTTTAAAAGAGAAACTGCATATATTATACATTACAAACCATAACCATTATTTTTGTTACAAGCTTTAGACAATAAAAAGATGATTATCGTTTAGCGATAATCTTCGACTTACAAACTTTACATATAATGATAACAACACGATTTCGAGCATATTTTACAACACAAATCCTTGGGTATGCAGTTTTATTTTTGACACAAATATGCGTACGCAAGATCCTGCTCAAATTCAACATAATGCAGCGGAAGCTTTAGTAATCACCTGAGAATAGACATGTTTTAAAAGGTCAACATAAAGTTGGTGAGATATAGGTTTAATGCCGGCAGCAATATATATATATAGACCACAAGATTTCGTATATAAACAGTTTAATAAAAATATTCTAAGTGGTTGAGCACTTGGTAACCATACTTAACATTTAATCACGTCGCATATTCCCTTTAATATGAAATCTTACTACACCGTACCAAGTGTAGTCACAAAACGAAGTACTGTGCAACCGTTGAATACTGGTCGTCCAGTCCGGTTGGGGTTGTCAGGCCCGATAGATCTATCAACAGGATTCGCGTTTACAATACCGCTGTAAATAACAGTTACCAAGCTACAGGGAAGTATGCCAGTGGTACAACTCAACGTAGAATATATTTTTCAGTTACTTGTGTCCATAACGTAAAACATAAAATACATGTATTCTCATCCCGAAATATTTAGAGTTTAAAAGTGGGACTATATACTCACTTTCGTCTTGAAGATATATATATAATTTGACTTGGTCTCCGGTTGATATCACGAACCTATCCATATATAATATATCAATACCTTTTCTTTTTAAACAAACGTCACATATATATACTTGTTATACTTTTAATACTTTGAATAATTCCTTAGTCCGTAGTTAGCAGTTCGTTGTTAGTAATTCAATTTTAATGGTTCATTTTTAGATGTTTAATATACCCGCAATGAAATAAATAAAACCCCCAACGAAATAAATAAAACCCCATCGTATATGTATTGGTCGAGATTAATCTTGACCCATGGTACCGGTGTTGTCAAATGACGTGTTGCGTACATAAAGTACCGGTGTTGTCAAATGACGTGTTGCGTACAATCATGGGATCTTATGATTAATCTTCTCGTGTTGTTTACGGGTGATCCTGAACCATATAAAATTGAATTATAAGTACATATATATAAAATATCATGTTAACTTAAAAAGATGTGATTTATTTAATTTTTTCCCAATTATTTTCGTGGCTAAACTAGTCTTGGATATCCGATTTTGTTTCGGTCATAGTTTCTTCGTTACAACTCCGTTTTCGTTGATTCAACTTGCCATCTCCTTGGATCGAGTCCCTCTTTAAGACTATGAACTGTAAATACCTTAGTTTGTATTCAAAATCACACGGAATAGGTCAAACTTTAGTGAAACTTATGAAGTTAATCATTTTCCATCATGTAAACAACCTCAAATGATTATTTTTCTAAAAATACTTATACTTTGAGTTAAATCATGAAATTTTTATGTGTTATCATATTCATAGTAAAAATCATTTTTCCAGAAAATAAACCTCCAATTCAAAGTTTAAGATGGTTTTTAATTATCCAACCCAAAACAGCCCCCGGTTGCACTCCGACGTCGTAAATTCAGTTTTTAAGATGTTCTTTGAAAAACCAAGTTATACCTTGTTAAGTTAGCATATAATTAAGATATGTTACAGGTCTTGAAGTATTTTAAAAGTTAAGTTAGAAGGATCTATTTAGTTTGCGAACAAGTTTGAAATCATTCAAACTATGTTCTAGTTTATAAACTCTTATATATATAGCTTTAAATATATGAATTGAAAAAGAGTTGAAGTAGAGTTTTTACCTCAAGTTTAAAATGTAAAGTTGCTGGAAAGAAGTAGTAAAATTAAAGTTGAGAGAGTTCTTGCAAGTGTGTGTGAAAATTGGAAGTAAAATTTGGAAAATGAATGTGTAAAAATGAGTTAGAAATGGTGCTTATTTATAGGCTTGAAAATTTGGTTTTTAGTGAAAATATCTAAGATAAGTTAAAATTTATTATGTCATGAATGACATATTATTCCAATAATTGAAGATTTCTATTGGTATATACCAATAGTAAATACTTCTAGAAGCTGTGTATAGTACCCTAGATATACGTATAGGATTATTGAGGAAACGGAACGAGAATTCAAATATAACTATCTTTTGTAAATATACTTATATTGTTTTATGTATAAAAGCCCTTTAAAAATGATTAAATACATTACTTATACGATATATGTATAAACATTATAAATCATCAGTATTTATGTCGAATAACGTTACGTAGGTTATTGTTTTGAAAACTTAAGTTAGTAGTTTCAAAATATACTTATGACTTTTTGTTATTAATACAAAATGAGATATTAAAACATCCTTAGATCATGTTAAATATGTATGTATAATTATCATATATTGTATAGTTCGTGATATCATCGGTCAAACTAGACGGTCAAACGTTGTGTAAAACTCTTTTCAAAAACATAAGTCTCAACAATTTGGATTGCTTATCATGTTGGTAAGGTTTAATTTATGTAAATATTAATCTCATAAGTATAGAACGATCGGAAAAGTGCGGGTCGTTACAGTACCTACCCGTTAAATAAATTTCGTCCCGAAATTTTAAAATTGTACCTATTTTGCGTCATCGAGAAACAAGTGTGGATACTTTTGTTTCATCTGATCCTCTCGTTCCCAAGTAAACTCAGGACCTCTTCGAGCATTCCAACGAACCTTAACGATTGGTATGTTGCTCTGCTTGAGCTGTTTAACTTCACGATCCATGATTTCGATTGGTTCTTCGATGAATTGTAGTTTCTCATCGACATGGATTTCTTCAAGAGGAATGGTGAGGTCTTCCTTTGCAAGACACTTCTTAAGGTTTGAGACGTGAAAGGTATTGTGTACTCCGGCGAGTTGTTGCGGTAACTCGAGTCGATAAGCTACCGGTCCAATGCGTTCGATGATCTTGAACGGGTCTACATATCTTGGGTTCAGTTTACCTCTTTTACCGAAACGTATTACACCTTTCCAAGGTGACACCTTTAGCATAACCATGTCCCCAATCTGAAACTCTAATGGTTTCCTTCGGACATCGGCGTAGCTCTTTTGGCGACTTCGGGCTGTTTTCAATCTCTCCTTGATTTGTACTATCTTCTCAGTCGTTTCGTGTATGATCTCGGGACCAGTTAATTGTCGATCTCCTACTTCATTCCAACAGATAGGAGATCTACACTTCCTTCCATACAATGCTTCGAATGGTGCAGCTTTAATGCTTGCATGATAACTATTATTATACGAAAATTCTGCTAACGGTAGATACTTATCCCATCCGTTTCCAAAATCGATCACACATGCCCTGAGCATGTCTTCAAGAGTCTGAATCGTTCTTTCACTCTGCCCGTCGGTTTGCGGATGATATGCGGTACTCATATCTAAACGAGTTCCTAGTGCCTCCTGCAGTGATTGCCAGAACTTTGAGGTAAATCTACTATCACGATCGGATATAATGGAAATAGGTATTCCATGCCTTGAAACAATTTCCTTTATATACAATCGTAATAGTTTCTCCATTCTATCCGTTTCCTTTATAGGCAAGAAATGGGCAGATTTGGTAAGACGATCAACAATCACCCAAATGGTGTCGTATCCCCAGGCAGTCTTTGGTAACTTCGTGATGAAATCCATGGTAATACCATCCCATTTCCATTCTGGGATTTCTGGTTGTTGAAGTAACCCTGATGGTTTCTGGTGTTCTGCCTTGACCTTGGAACAAGTTAAACACTCCCCAACATATGTTGCAACGTCTGTCTTTAAGTTAGGCCACCAATAATGTGTCTTAAGATCTTGATACATCTTTCCAACTCCAGGATGTATCGAGTATCTTGTCTTATGTGCCTCGTTCAATATCAACTTCCTTAATCCACCCAACTTCGGTACCCAAATACGGTTTGCAAAATATCGAATTCCATCTTCCCGTATAACGAGTTGCTTCTCATACTTCTTCATTATTTCATTTCCTATATTTTCTTTAGTAAGTGCTTCTCGTTGAACTTCTTTGATTTGTGAGTTGAGATTCATGCGAATTTTTATGTTCATCGCTCGTACTCGAATTGGTTCTCGTTCCTTTCTGCTTAGTGCGTCAGCCACCACATTCGCTTTCCCGGGATGATAACGAATTTCACAATCATAGTCGTTTATTAACTCGACCCACCTACGTTGCCTCATGTTCAGCTGTTTCTGATCAAAAATATGTTGAAGACTTTTATGATCAGTAAACACAGTGCATCTAACCCCATATAAGTAGTGTCTCCATATCTTTAACGCAAACACGACTGCTCCCAGTTCTAGATCATGCGTCGTATAATTCCGCTCGTGAATCTTCAATTGTCGAGATGCGTATGCAATAACTTTCTTTCATTGCATAAGAACACAACCAAAACCTTGTCGCGAAGCGTCACAATATATTTCAAAATTATCGTTCCCTTCAGGTAACGATAAAATAGGCGCCGTAGTTAACTTCTTCTTCAGTAATTGAAATGCGTTCTCCTGCTCCGAGGTCCATTCGTATTTCTTCCCTTTTTGCGTTAATGCTGTCAACGGCTTAGCTATTAGGGAAAAATCTTGAATAAACCTTCTATAATAACCGGCTAAACCCAAAAATTGGCGTATCTGCATTGGTGTTTTAGGAGTCTCCCATTTTTCAATGGCTTCAATTTTTGCTGGATCAACCTGAATTCCTTTGCTACTAACAACGTGGCCAAGAAATTGCACTTCTTTCAACCAGAAAGCACACTTAGAAAATTTAGCGTATAGCTGTTCTTTTCTCAACAACTCTAATATCAACCTTAAATGCTGCTCATGCTCTTGCTCACTCTTGGAATAGATAAGAATGTCATCAATGAAAACGATAACAAACTTATCTAAATACGGACTACAAACTCGATTCATGAGGTCCATGAATACAGCTGGCGCATTCGTCAATCCAAACGGCATGACCAAAAATTCGTAATGACCATAACGTGTCCGAAAAGCAGTTTTCGGAATGTCCTCTTCTTTGACACGTAGTTGATGATAGCCCGATCTTAGGTCGATTTTCGAATAAACACATGATCCCTGGAGTTGATCAAATAAGTCGTCAATTCTCGGTAGTGGATACCGATTTTTGATAGTTAACTTATTTAATTCACGATAATCTATACACATCCTAAAAGATCCATCTTTCTTTTTAACAAATAGAATCGGAGCTCCCCACGGTGAAGTACTTGGTCGTATGAATCCATGATCCAGTAATTCTTTTAACTGACTCTGAAGTTCTTTTAACTCGGACGGTGCAAGTCTATATGGAGCACGAGCCACTGGTGCGGCTCCTGGTACTAAATCTATTTGAAATTCTACAGATCTAAATGGAGGTAATCCCGGCAACTCTTCCGGAAAAACTTCAGGAAAATCTCTTGCCACAGGCACGTCGTTGATGCACTTCTCTTTTTCTTTCTTTTCGACTTTATTAACATGTGCTAAGATAGCATAGCACCCTTTCTTCAAGCACTTTTGAGCTTTCAAATAACTAATGAGTTTTAGCTTTGAGTTACCCTTCTCTCCATAAATCATCACCGGCATTCTATCCTTACAAGGAATGCGAATTGCCTTCTTGGCACACACAACTTCAGCTCCTACTTTGGACATCCAGTCCATGCCGACTATTACATCAAAACTTCCTAATTCTACGGGTATTAAGTCAATTTTAAATGTTTCTCCGGCTAAATTTATTTTACAATCACGGCAAATTTTATCGGCTTTAATTAGTTTACCATTAGCTAACTCAATCATGTACTTAGCATCTAGAGGTAATGATGAACAATTCAATTTAGCGTAAAAGCCTCTACTCACGTAACTTCTATCGGCACCAGTATCAAATATAATAGATGCGGATAAGTTATTAATGGTAAACGTACCCGTAACAAGCTCCGGGTCTTCACACGCCTCTCTAGCATTAATAACAAATGCTCTTCCACGTGCAGATCCATTATTCTTCTCTGGATTCGGACACTGGCTCTTATAGTGACCTTGTTTTCCACACCCATAACAAGTAATGGTAGCCAAAGCAGTTCTATTTGCATTGGTGGCAGGAGTCTTGGTACCATTTGTATTTGTAATGAGAGCCCTACAATCTTCAGCAAGATGACCCTTTCGATTACATTTGTTGCATACCACATTACAGTAGCCAGAGTGATGTTTGTGGCATCGGTTGCATAAAGGATTTTGTCCTTTGTAACCAAAGCTTGAACCACCACCTGCACCTTGTATGGTTTCTTGTTTCTTAAAAGATTGTTGTTGGTTACCTCGATCATAATTTCCATTCCACTTTCTTTTGTTACCTGATACCTTCACATCAGTATTGGATGCTTTCTTATCCATGATGACCTGATCCATTAGCTCGTTTGCCATGGTTATATCTTCATGAATTGTCTTAGGTTTCGATGCTGTAACGTTTGCCTTGACCTTTTTGGGCAAACCATCTTTGTACATTTCAATCTTCCGTTCTTCGGTTGGAACCAATTCAGGACATAGCAAAACTAATTCCATGAATCGCTGATTGTAGTTGGTGATTTCAGTACCAATAACCTTCAGACTTCGTAACTCATATTCCAACTTCCTAACCTCGTTCCTTGGACAATATTCGTTGATTAACATTGTTTTGAATTCTTCCCACGGAGTATCATAAGCTACATCTCCTCCTACAGCCTTCACATAATTTTTCCACCACGTGAGTGCACTATCTTGTAAAGTGCACGATGCATACTTGGTCATGTCCTTTTCAACACAACCACTGATTTTAAACACAGTCTCCATCTTTTCTATCCACCGGGTTAAACCGATTGGTCCTTCTGTTCCACTGAATGATGAGGGCTTGCAAGCTTGAAAAGTTTTGTAAGTGCACCCCACACGAGGATTTGGATTAACTGCAGCACCTCTTGCAGCCTCGACCCATAACATTCTGTCGTTCACTCGTTGATTGATGAGTTCCTGGATTTCTTGTTCCGTCATTCGGTTCAATCGCGCCATATTCTTCTATAAGAATGAAAAGAAAATAATTATTCACATGGAATATTATAGATGTAGTGTATATTTACAGTACATTATAGCTTATTAATAATATGAACCAGGTATTATTATAAAAGCCTTTTCTTCTTATTAGCGTTTTATAATTATATCTAGGGTAGTACCTACCCGTTAATGTCCATACTTAATAGCTTAGTACAGAATCAATTACTACCATCTAAATAATACTTAACCATGGAAAATTATTGCATTTCACACTTCACTATTTTACATATGCTTATTTTATATCGAACATTAAGCAAACCACACTAATAATATTATACAAAACATTATATGATCCCATGGTTTAATACGGTAGCGCATCGTTTGGTCTATTTTCTAGGACGTTTAGGTTCAAGGAATGGCCTAACGCTTATCCTAGCTGTCTGCCTATATTTTGGCTGTGGGGCTGAAGAACTGGATGCCGGGACAGCACGAATAGGAATAGCGGAAATAGGGGTGGTAGTGTCTAGTGGAGTTGGTGCCACATCATCCTTACTAAACTCGGGATTTGAATTTTCTAATTCATTAGCCTTTCGTTTCTTTCCTAGTTCGAACTCGTCTTTTGTAATTTCCTGTATTTCTTCCTCGGGTTCACTTTCCTCCTCGGGTTCACTTTCCTCCTCGGGTTCACTTTCCTCCTCGGGTTCACTTTCCTCCTCGGGTTCACTTTCCTCCTCGGGTTCACTTTCCGGGTTCTCTATAGTCGGTTCATCCGGAATTTGTGAGTCTTCCCCAAAGATATTATTTTCGTCATCGGATAGGTTAATGACTGGAACACCATCTGAAGATTCTGGTTCGGAGTCGCTGAATGTGATAACAAGTTTTGAGCCCGACATATATCATATAACAACTAACCCATTAGTACTACATAATATTTACATATAAATTTTAACCAACAATGATAAGCAATGGTTTTTAAATCAGACCCGGTCAAAGTCCAGACTTACTAATGTATCCTAACGACTTATCGGTTAGACACACTAATGCAAACCTGGTTCGCTAAGACCACCGCTCTGATACCACATGTCATAACCCGTCCTTAACCATAAGAACGTGTTAGATAACGTATGATTTCATTGCGAGGTATTGACCTCTATATGCGACATTTTTAAAAGAGAAACTGCATATATTATACATTACAAACCATAACCATTATTTTTGTTACAAGCTTTAGACAATAAAAAGATGATTATCGTTTAGCGATAATCTTCGACTTACAAACTTTACATATAATGATAACAACACGATTTCGAGCATATTTTACAACACAAATCCTTGGGTATGCAGTTTTATTTTTGACACAAATATGCGTACGCAAGATCCTGCTCAAATTCAACATAATGCAGCGGAAGCTTTAGTAATCACCTGAGAATAGACATGTTTTAAAAGGTCAACATAAAGTTGGTGAGATATAGGTTTAATGCCGGCAGCAATATATATATATAGACCACAAGATTTCGTATATAAACAGTTTAATAAAAATATTCTAAGTGGTTGAGCACTTGGTAACCATACTTAACATTTAATCACGTCGCATATTCCCTTTAATATGAAATCTTACTACACCGTACCAAGTGTAGTCACAAAACGAAGTACTGTGCAACCGTTGAATACTGGTCGTCCAGTCCGGTTGGGGTTGTCAGGCCCGATAGATCTATCAACAGGATTCGCGTTTACAATACCGCTGTAAATAACAGTTACCAAGCTACAGGGAAGTATGCCAGTGGTACAACTCAACGTAGAATATATTTTTCAGTTACTTGTGTCCATAACGTAAAACATAAAATACATGTATTCTCATCCCGAAATATTTAGAGTTTAAAAGTGGGACTATATACTCACTTTCGTCTTGAAGATATATATATAATTTGACTTGGTCTCCGGTTGATATCACGAACCTATCCATATATAATATATCAATACCTTTTCTTTTTAAACAAACGTCACATATATATACTTGTTATACTTTTAATACTTTGAATAATTCCTTAGTCCGTAGTTAGCAGTTCGTTGTTAGTAATTCAATTTTAATGGTTCATTTTTAGATGTTTAATATACCCGCAATGAAATAAATAAAACCCCCAACGAAATAAATAAAACCCCATCGTATATGTATTGGTCGAGATTAATCTTGACCCATGGTACCGGTGTTGTCAAATGACGTGTTGCGTACATAAAGTACCGGTGTTGTCAAATGACGTGTTGCGTACAATCATGGGATCTTATGATTAATCTTCTCGTGTTGTTTACGGGTGATCCTGAACCATATAAAATTGAATTATAAGTACATATATATAAAATATCATGTTAACTTAAAAAGATGTGATTTATTTAATTTTTTCCCAATTATTTTCGTGGCTAAACTAGTCTTGGATATCCGATTTTGTTTCGGTCATAGTTTCTTCGTTACAACTCCGTTTTCGTTGATTCAACTTGACATCTCCTTGGATCGAGTCCCTCTTTAAGACTATGAACTGTAAATACCTTAGTTTGTATTCAAAATCACACGGCATAGGTCAAACTTTAGTGAAACTTATGAAGTTAATCATTTTCCATCATGTAAACAACCTCAAATGATTATTTTTCTAAAAATACTTATACTTTGAGTTAAATCATGAAATTTTTATGTGTTATCATATTCATAGTAAAAATCATTTTTCCAGAAAATAAACCTCCAATTCAAAGTTTAAGATGGTTTTTAATTATCCAACCCAAAACAGCCCCCGGTTGCACTCCGACGTCGTAAATTCAGTTTTTAAGGTGTTCTTTGAAAAACCAAGTTATACCTTGTTAAGTTAGCATATAATTAAGATATGTTACAGGTATTGAAGTATTTTAAAAGTTAAGTTAGAAGGATCTATTTAGTTTGCGAACAAGTTTGAAATCATTCAAACTATGTTCTAGTTTATAAACTCTTATATATATAGCTTTAAATATATGAATTGAAAAAGAGTTGAAGTAGAGTTTTTACCTCAAGTTTAAAATGTAAAGTTGCTGGAAAGAAGTAGTAAAATAAAAGTTGAGAGAGTTCTTGCAAGTGTGTGTGAAAATTGGAAGTAAAATTTGGAAAATGAATGTGTAAAAATGAGTTAGAAATGGTGCTTATTTATAGGCTTGAAAATTTGGTTTTTAGTGAAAATATCTAAGATAAGTTAAAATTTATTATGTCATGAATGACATATTATTCCAATAATTGAAGATTTCTATTGGTATATACCAATAGTAAATACTTCTAGAAGCTGTGTATAGTACCCTAGATATACGTATAGGATTATTGAGGAAACTGAACGAGAATTCAAATATAACTATCTTTTGTAAATATACTTATATTGTTTTATGTATAAAAGCCCTTTAAAAATGATTAAATACATTACTTATACGATATATGTATAAACATTATAAATCATCAGTATTTATGTCGAATAACGTTACGTAGGTTATTGTTTTGAAAACTTAAGTTAGTAGTTTCAAAATATACTTATGACTTTTTGTTATTAATACAAAATGAGATATTAAAACATCCTTAGATCATGTTAAATATGTATGTATAATTATCATATATTGTATAGTTCGTGATATCATCGGTCAAACTAGACGGTCAAACGTTGTGTAAAACTCTTTTCAAAAACATAAGTCTCAGCAATTTGGATTGCTTATCATGTTGGTAAGGTTTAATTTATGTAAATATTAATCTCATAAGTATAGAACGATCGGAAAAGTGCGGGTCGTTACACTAAACCCTAAACTCTAAACCGTTCGTGTTAAAAACTCAATCTAAAACCTAAATCTAAACTCTAAATCTAAACCCTAAACCCTAAATTTCTAAACCCTAATATCTAAACCCTATAAACCCTAATATCTAAACCATAATATCTAAAACCTCAACATACGCTCAAAAAACACGATAATTGTTATATATTACTTCTTCGAGCGTTTTCCCGCCAAAATAAAAACATTTATCACAAAGTGTCTTTATTAAATGTTCATATTTTCATCCAATCTATAATGTTCGTGAACAAAGTTTTTTCAAAAAATGAAAAAAAAAAAAATTTGCTTCCCCCCGCTTTTCCCTGATTGGTTACTTCCCCCTTAATCCTATATATATATATATATATATATATATATATATATATATATATATATATATATATATATATATATATATATATATATATATATATATATATATATATTGCCTCGATTATCAAGGAAATTGAAGCTCTGATGAGAGGCTTCTTGTGGTGTCAAGGTGAGTTGAAGCGTGGAAAAGCTAAAGTTAAATGGTACAAAGTTTGTCTTCTAAAGGACGAAGGTGGTTTGGGTATTAAAAGAATTAAGGAGTGGAATACGGCTTTAATGGCTTCTCATATTTGACGTGTTCTTAGTAACAGACAATCATTATGGGTCAAATGGATTCATGTCTACCGTCTTAAGGGTAGAAATCTTTGGGATGCTCCTCTTGTTGCGGGTTGTAGTGTGGGTTGGCGTAAATTGATGAACATCAGGTAGATTATTCGCTTGCATTTCGTTTATATTATTGGTGATGGGACGAATGTTTCGGCCTGGTTTGATAATTGGTCCGACTATGGCCCATTAGATTCTGTTATTTCGAGCAGAGATATTCATAGAGCAGAGTTATCTCGTAATGCTATGGTGCGCAACATAATTTCAAGTGAAGGGTGGAGGTGGCCACAATCATGGGTCCATCATTATCCAGGTCTTCTTAATATTTCTCTTCCTGTGTTATGTTCTCGTCCAAATGTCATCAGATGGCGTAATTACCATGGCCGGCTAGAGGACTTTTTTGTTTCAGTTGTTTGGAATACCTTACGGAGATCCTCCCCCGTTCCATGGTTTAATATTGTATGGTATGACTAGTGTATACCTCGGCATTCTTTTCTTGTTTGGCTCCTGATTGGTGAGCATCTTAAGACGCAAGATCAGTTAAAGAATTGGGATATCAGTAGCAGCAATAACGATCCAATTGTAATAACCCGCCTTTTTAGTTAATTTATTTTAACGCCCGTCTTTTTTTAGATAATATCTTCCGTTATCTAAATTCGTACCTTTCGTTAACTAACGTTTTTAATATTCCCGTTGTTGAATTTTAACATCTTCCGTTTACTCTCGCGTATTTAAAATAATTCGTTTGGTTAATTCACACACCCGCTTTTAAACTCGAGGGGTAAAGCTGCCAAGGAACCAAACTAGTTGACTAGGTCAACTAGTCAAACCCCTCCTCCCCACCATTCATTTGATTTTCTTTTCTTTTCTCTTTTTCTCTCATTTACTACTTCCATCTTTCACCATTTTCATCTTCAACAAAGAATCATCATCTAATTCAAGCCTAGCAAGCTTCCAACAAAACAAATTGTACTTTTGGAATGCTCTCTTCATCTTCTATGTTTTGATACTAGCTTCATCTCTTTTGGGTAACTTTCTAAAAACTCTAGATTTCTCTAAATTCGTTTTATAGACTTGAAATGGTGTTAATTAGTGTCTATGGCTCACTTGGTTGTTGTGTATGTAAATGGTTTGCTCGATTTGTTTGTTTTGAATAACTAGCATGAACATTTGAAATGGGTTTGTTAAATCTTGGATTTTGGTTGATTAAATGTTGTTAGATGTTAAAGCTCATGTATTAAATGTGTTACTAGCATCATTAGCTTCGTTTTGGTATGTAGGTTGATTTAGAAAAGCTTCATTAACAAAATTGTTGAATTCATGATTTTTGGGTTAGGGTTTAGTAACCTTGAATATGAATTTTGATGCATTAAATGCTATGAAATGTTGTTAGTAAGTGTTTAGTTGCAATGTATGTTTAATTACCTTCGAAACGGCATATCGTATGTGTAAATTGGATTCCCGAATCACCATTTGCATTTTTGAGCTTGAAACGTTAAATAATGATCATTCGACGAGGTTTTTGTTATTGTAAATGATGAATTTTATTGATGATATATGTTTAGGGGTATTCCTCATTAGAATACCTTTCCAACGATGTATGGTATGCGTTTTTAGTGTTTCCGGATCATTAGTTATGTTAAAATGAAGTTTGGTCCGTGCATTAAGTGTTCAAAACTGCTCAAATTGCTGATCAGCCTGGAGCGCTGCTCAAGACCCCCACATGCCTATTTGAGCGTCGGTTGGAGCTCGGCTCCGATTCCTGCTGACCAAAACTCACTTTGTGATTTCACGTTTTCACCCCCGCTTACTCGCAACTCTGATTAACATGAAACTTGGCCAACATGTTTATATATGATTACTAATTGAATAAAAATTGTCGTATACCCGACCCGACCCCGTTGACTTTGACTTTGACTTTGACTAAGTTTGACTTTTAGTCAAACTTGACCAAACACTTATACAATCGTTCTAACGTGCTTTTATACTTATATCTTGCATGAAACTTGACAACTTGATTCACATGCTATATTAATCGAGTCGTAATGAGCCATATGACTAATTGAACACATTTCGTCCGACCTTGTGTTGTAACCGGTAATTGATACAACCTACTTGTTTAGGTCAAGACTAGCATTTATTCATGCACACGTTTACTTTGTGAAGTACCTTTATACTCGTGCACTCAAGGTGAGATCATAGTCCCATCTTTTCAACAACTTTTATACTTCTAAATCATGGGATGAGAAACATATACGGTTTATACTTTTATACTTTGAACACAAGTACGAAAACAAACATTCCACGTACGAGTTAGAATAATAATCCTCAAATCCAATTATCATCAGTTACACTTGCAGGGTGTAAGTGTAAGCGTGAACGTATGTTGTGTTTCCATACGGGTTTAACGAACCCTCATTCAGACGGTTCGCTAACGTCGGTGGATGAAATATTGATATCGGCCAAAAAGTCACGTTTTTTACCCCGATATTGATCCCTAAAACCATAAAGTTCCAAACTTTATCGCCAAAATAATCAATTTGTTGGTTAATTTGGTGGATTTAGTAATTACAAAGGCTATGTTTCAAGAATCACTAAAAACAGATGAAAAACGAGAAAAAACGAGCAAACCCGGCTAAGACGATTAACTCGCGTTTAAATAACTTATTTTATAATTTTTGGAAAAGTTTATTTACTTAATCTCCCATTGTAGGATATTCAATTACGAATGCGTGGGCACAAGAATCGTCAAAAATGGAGCTAAAACGAAGATTCTAGAGCGAAAACGGTAAAAGACAAGTTCGATCCAGCAAACGGCTTGCCAAACCCCTTTCCAAAGGGCCTGCCAGGCTTGAAAATGGCCTGCCAGCAAACGGGCATCAAAAATGGCTTGCCTGGCTCACAAACCCCCTGCCAAACGGCCTGCCAAGTGGCAAGCCATTTTTCAGCCAAAAAATTACAATTTTGCCATCATCTTTGCTTATAAAAGGAGGACTTCATTTCTCATTTCAACACACACCAATTCTTCACTTCTCTCTCAAATATCTCTCTATAGTCGCTCTCTAGTGTTCTATAGGAGATTAGTTCTCTCTCTACTTTCTCTCTCTAGATTCTAGAGAGAGAAAAGTACAGGGTTAGGAATAATGTAGATATCTCTCTATTGTCGCTCTCTAGTGATCAATAGAAGAATAGTATGTAGTTAGTAGTAGAAGCTTTCAAGCATTGTAACGCTATGGATATTTTAAAGAAACACAAGTGTTATTCTGTCGACATTATTCGGTAACATCCATCCTTTCTTTTATTAATTTATTATAATATTCTTGTTTGATGTTGTGATTTATTAATATTAGAAATGCTTGTTGCCATGATGTGTGAGTAATTGCTTGATTGTTTGCCATGATTTAATAATGTTAGTTAGGGATGATTATCGTTTCGTACTCGCTTTCTGTCTATGATATTAAACCTCGTTATTATCGTCCTTCCACCAATAAACGTGATTAAAACCTTTTATAAAGTCGACATTATAAGGGTAATTAATTATCTGTGTTTATACATTGGTCAAGGTAGGAACCCATCGGAAATACTATAAAGTACATGAAGAATTACCGTATGACCAGATTAAGACATTGGTCAAGAGTATAAGACTCGAGGAAATACTGTTGCAACAGTGGAGTACAATGTTGATGTACTATAGGACCACTTGAGCATGGTCAAGGTTAGAAGCTATGGAACCACTATAAGTCAAGTACATGGTGGATAACTAAGGGATTTATTGGGTAGATTTAAGTAAGGGCTGGTTTAAATCATAAATGGGGGTTTTACGCACTACAATACAAACTAAGCTTATAAATCTTTAAGGATGACTGAGAACTATCAGATGTTCTAATTTGTCTACAAACCCTTATATTTTACCAAACCATTGACAGAAAGGAATTCGAAACACAATCATAACCACTCATTTGGGTAATACACTAAGGTGTTAAGAAAGGTTGGATATTATATGTATATGGCTATGCTACTTTGTTCGTGCGCCCAAGGTATGCATTGCATCCAAGATGGGCCGCTTATATCCTTAAACCGGATAAAGCGTCGGGAGTTGAGCATAGTCCATCCGAACAGAATCTTCAAAGCCTAGTTCCTCGTGACATGTTAATTGAGAAACCGCTTAGTAGGGAATCTAGTGTTTACACCAAGGTATATCTAACCAATGAGTGTCTCGCAATCATCCCGACACCACGTTATCTTAAATCATGGTGAACCACGTCTTCTCTGTCCTTAGCTATTGCATGCTAGCTAGCTTATTTTAATTATATTGCTTTAATATTTTAATTACAATTATAAATCAAATCAACCCAACTATTGTCTTTACACAATTTGATATTCCGGATAAAGTGGTGTCTAGAATAAACCGGTTGGACTTGGTTGTTGGATTTTCCGAATAGTCACCAATTTATTGGGACCAAAAGGATCCTGCCTCTCCACACAAGGTGTACCTAGCCACTAGTCTTGGATACTAAATTGTGTACAAACCCAATCTTAATTACTAGATTATCTGAATAAGCTCCGCTTCAAATTCGACCGCTCAAGGAACGAACCTAGGCCATATTTGTCCTTGCTAACCCATAGGAAGGAATAATAGATTTAGGCCCAGCATATATAAATTAAACAATCAACTTCTTTTGTTGATATCCTGAATTGACATTTTGCGACCTAACGACACCGCATAAATAAACCGTCCGATTCGAGCATATCACGGGAGTAGTTAAATTTTTGGCGCCGCTGTCGGGGAGCGGTAGTACGATTTGGAGCCTGTTTAGATTAGTTAGTGTTTAAGAGACCCTTTTGACTGAGGCTAGCTTTGTCAGAAGTTACTAGTTTACCGTAGTTACGTTAGATAATATTAGCTTAATTTAGATTAATATTAAAAAGTTTAAAATGGACTTCCTTATTAGTGAACCTTTAGGATAGTTTAACCTACTTAGACCGCTAAGAATTCTTCCGACACATCCTTTCTTCTATCCGATATCATACATTGTACCCATCCGACGAGATCCACACTTATCTGCCGATAGTGCTACGATGGCCGCACGCATCACTCTCGCTGACATCACCAAACCCCCGTTAGAAGGACGAGGAGGACCGATACTCTATCCAGAGGTTAACGGAGCGTCTTTTGTGCTTAAGCATAGCTTTATACAACTCATTCAGAATCACTGTCTATTCCATGGCTTACCAATTGACGATCCTAACTCTCACTTAGATAGATTACTCTCCTTATCCAACTCATATAAGCAAAACGGGGTTGAATAAGATGTAGTTCGTCTGTATTTGTTCCCCTATTCCTTAACTCTTCATGCAAAAGCCTGGTTTGAGGGGTTAGAACCCAACTCTATCACCTCATGGGAGGAAATAGCAACAACTTTCTTAATCAAGCACTTTCCCCCATCAAAACAAATCAGACTTAGGAATGACATCGTAAACTTTCAACAAGCATACGATGAATTACTCTATACTGCATGGGAAAGATTCAAACACTTGCTTCGAAGATGCCCGAATCACCATCTTGAGAGCTCTGATCAGATTTTGACCTTCTACAAAGGTGTGAATTAGAACAACAAGTCTACTCTTGATGTTGTTTCTCAAGGTAACTTCATGAAATTCACCGTAGACGAGGCTTGGAGATTGATCGAGGAAATGACTATGCACCATCACGATTGGAACACGGAAGAGCACATTTCATCAGCAACATCGCTTTCCGCCTCCGATCCTATCAAAAATAAAACCATCAAATTTCTCTCGGACCAAATAGAAAACCTCACCAAAGAAGTCGGAGAGCTAAAGAAACTCCAGCAACATGTGTCTCAAGTGCAACTATGCCAGAATTATACTGAACCACATTCGGCCAAGGTATCCGAGGCTGAATGTGAGGACTCCGTTGTTTACTCTGATAAGATCCTAGCTCATCCACACAACCCACCCACTAAACCCACTGCCCCACCAGAGACAAGTCCAGACGATGTCCTACTGCATATCATCAACATGATCACAGCAAGACAAGACGCAGCTAACTTAGTCATGACTAATCGCTTGAGTAGTCTTGAAAATCAAATAAGCCAGCTAAATCAACGTCTCAATTCTCTAGGTTGTCCTAAAAATGACTCATAGGTGGAACATAGCCAACCTTTAGTTTCTTCTAAGGAGAAGAAACTAACTAATACCTGTTCCATAGTAGTCATTGAGTCATCACCTAAACCCAATGGGAAAACACCCATTCCATTCCCGAGCCGTCTCAAGCAAAGACATAACAAGATGAAATCTTTCAAGCTTGACGGTAAATTTTTGGACACTGTGTCTAAAAATCGTCATAGTAAAAAGTATTTTAGGAAACTCCTATCAACCAAGGATTAGTTACCCGAAGTACCCAATGTCCCGCTGAATGCGGATTGTTCAGCCATTCTCTTAAATACTCTTCCTGAAAAGCTAGGGGATACCGGACGATTTACCCTCCCTTGTTCTATCTACCAATCTGGTACTATCTATTTTCTCGCTGACCTTGGTACCAGCATCAATCTCATGCCCTACTCACTGTTTCAGAGACTCGAAATTGGAAACCTTAACCCTACAAAAATGAGCATCCAGCTAGTTGACCAATCCACTAGATATCCTAAGGGAATAACTGAGAACGTCATGGTTAAGGTCGACAAATACCTCTTTCCGACTGACTTTGTGGTTATGAACTATAAAGAAGACATGAAAATCCCTATCATCTTAGGAAGGCCTTTCATGAATACAGCCAAAGCGATCGTTGATGTTTATTCACAGACTATCACCTTGAGAGCCCGTAAAGAAGAGGTCACTTTCACGATCAACGAGTCTGTATGTCCTTCTGATTGGAACGGCGAAATAAATACCATATCCACTAATGAAGTCATCTTCCGTGAACCAAATTTCGAGAATGTAGAGAAGAAGATAGAAGTAGAAGACAAGAATAATAACCACTCCACACCAACCCAATCTTCACTCCACCTTATTTTGATCTTTTAATCACTATAGAGGACTTCGTTCTAGAAGAACTCTCTGAACCAATTATACTTGAATCTCTCGACCAGAGTGATGAGGAGGTGGATGAAGAAATTGAAATGGAGAGCCCGGATAAGAAGAAAGAGATGGAGGATTCTAGCATCGAAGTAGTTGCTAATGTTTTTACCGTATTAGAGATGTCAATGGACATCGTCCCACCTCCATCCTTAGAGTACAACATTACGACCAACCCAAAGTCACAAAGAAGAAAGTCGGATTTTGCGTCAGGGCTACCCTATAAACCATCACTCAAATACATAATGACATACACATCATGGAGTGATGAGGACCCGTTTGACCAACCCGCACCAATCAAGGAGGTAAAAGAAGATGATAGCTTTGCTATACCTCAAGTTAAACAAAGCATTCACTTCAAACCACCTTACCCTCTCATTGGACATACCTTATTCTATGTCCGCTTCAATCCCATCGATATGTTCCAATATTACCTCTTGTGTCTACTGATGAATGTAAGGGAGCCGCCTAGATTTCCTGAGAAATAATGCTAGAGTCAGGCTCGTAACTCGAACAAAAACAAGCGCTTCTCGGGAGGCAACCCGTGTGTTTATTTTTCTATAGCTTTAGTAGTAGTTAGATTAGGATAATAAAGGTTAATTGAATAAGTGAGAAAGTGATACTTAAAATGAGATTTTCAAAGTTTCTTATTTGTCATGAACTTAACTACAATATTTACATTATTTCAAAAGTCTTAAAATTAAAGGCAGTCAACACCTTAAGTGTGGGATTAAGCTTTTCAGTCATACACTGATTTGTTGAACTTTCAAAAACCTAATTTGAAATCTCTCAAAGTTTTCAAATAACTTTTTCATCAAAACGAAAATCAGTGAATCTATGGCCTAAAGCTTAATCACATGTCCAGGGTTGATCTTTTCCATTTTTACAAGTAATAGACAGTTCTTGACGCCTGTGGTGGAGACTCTTTGAATAATGATGAAACGACAAGGAAATCCGTTGATTATTTCATTTCAAGTATTGGTGGATGTTGTATGGAGGATGAGAACACCATAATGAGCTAGAATACACTTCAAGAAGACCGATTCGAATTCGGCAGAAGATGGTTCCGACTCTGTCTACCTTCAGATCCTCAGCTCACAGCCACACCCAAGGGGAGTAATTCGTTTCTTTCTCTTCGTTTATTTATTTTGCTTCATTATATCCTTAAACTATACCTTATCCTAAGCTTATCACTAAGTGTGGGATTCCAACCCAATATTGAGCTTAGATACATTTTTCGATATGTTCAAACTCTAAGTGTGAAATTTTAGTCCCTAAAATCTAAGAATGAACATTAGGGACAATGTTCCTCTAAGTGTGGGATAGCGGTGTAGTACACCGTAATTAGCTATGAGATGCTCGAAAAATGTTCTTAACTTAAAATTTTACTAAGCTTTTCGAATATACCTACTATTTAGATTCTTTGTCCTTAACGTAAATTTTTCAAAATTTTGACTAAATGATACTTTCTGAAAAAGTACTTTTGAAAATCAAGCGCGTTTGTTCTAAAATTAAGACAAATGGGGACATAAATCTTCTAAAGGATGAACCGATTCTCTAAAAGAGCATTGCATGACTAGGCATTATCGACCCAATATAATTACTGTGAGGCACCCCAAAAATGGCCCAATAAGCATTCATTTTTAATGCTTCACTATCTTTACCGTTGAGAGTGCCGATGTTAGCATTTAGAGTTAGAACTTGACCTTGACATACATTTCAAGTCCAATGGTTAGTAAGCGCCATACGTGGTGTAGGTGCGATACTCCTTCCGAAATCATTCTGAATAGAGAAGACAAATACCTCCGTTTCAGTTTCCACTCCACGCATTTAAACCGACCAACTCATCCTAAAGAGTTGATGAATCAGAAAATACTCACCCCCAAATTCACTATCAAATACGTTACCCTTTCCACCCTCTTTTCTTTCTCATTTCCAAAATCTAGAAATTCAAAAGAGATAGATCGACCAAGTTTACTTCAACCACTTGTCGAAAAATTCTGAAATTCCAGACTGTTTTTGATAGGTCATAAAGACCTATTTCTGGTGAAATGACTTTCTCTCTGGGCACAAGAAGAAATAGACAAAGTTATAAAGATGGGATATGAAAAAAAAAAAATTGAATGAGCAAAGTCTCAAAAATAAAGAAGAGAAAATTCTTCAAATAAAAGCATATATCCCCCAAGAAAATGAAGATTGTGACCCAAGAAGATTATAGAAAAGAAGCAAAGTCTTCGCTAAAAATCAGCACCCTCTAAAGAAACTCTTTAACAAAAATAGAGTATCATCTTTCCTAGAAAAAGTATATCCTCATGAAACCGAAATCTATCAATTCTCTCTAAATTTCAATGGTTCGAAAATCACCCTTTTCGCCATATCAAAACCTTCGTTTTTCTCCACAAACCAACCTTTAAACCCGCTCTTCCTCTTGAAAGAATGATTAGGGAGAATATCAGTGCCGTCCTCATCTAACCGGTGGAGATTTGATTCTTAGTCAATCCTATGACAATACTTGCAACATGACTGGCTATGAGCGAATTCATTTCATAGATTGATAGGGAACCCCAAAAACTTGAGTGATTTGAGTGACCCGTGTAAGGAAGCCAAAGTCATGTAACCTCCCCTCATGCTTGCAGAGATAGTTTCTACCCTTTTAGAAGACGGTTTGTCTGATCTTTCTCTTATAATAAATAACAAGCCACGTGAATAATAGAACGGAAACCTCAGAAGCATCCTTGAACTCAAAATAAAAGAGAGGTTTGCTTGAGGACAAGCAAAGTCTAAGTGTGGGATATTTGATATCGGCCAAAAAGTCACATTTTTTACCCCGATATTGATCCCTAAAACCATAAAGTTCCAAACTTTATTGCCAAAATAATCAATTTGTTGATTAATTTGGTGGATTTAGTAATTACAAAGGCTATGTTTCAAGAATCACTAAAAACAGATGAAAAACGAGCAAACCAGGCTAAGACGATTAACTCGCGTTTAAATAACTTATTTTATAATTTTTGGAAAAGTTTATTAACTTAATCTTCCATTGTAGTATATTCAATTACGAACGCGTGGGCGCAAGAATCGTCAAAAACGGAGCTAAAACGAAGATTCTAGAGCGAAAAAGGTGAAAGACAAGTTCGATCCAGCAAACGGCTTGCCAAACCCCTTGCCAAACGGCCTGCCAGGCTTGAAAACGGCCTGCCAGCAAACGGGCATCAAAAATAGCTTGTCTGGCTCACAAACCCCCTGCCAAACGGCTTGCCAAACGGCCTGCCAAGTGGCAAGCCGTTTTTCAGCCAAAAAATTACAATTTTGCCATCATCTTTGCTTATAAAAGGAGGACTTCATTTCTCATTTCAACACACACCAATTCTTCACTTCTCTCTCAAATATCTCTCTATAGTCGCTCTCTAGTGATCTATAGGAGATTAGTTCTCTCTCTACTTTCTCTCTCTAGATTCTAGAGAGAGAAAAGTACAGGGTTAGGAATAATGTAGATATCTCTCTATTGTCGCTCTCTAGTGATCAATAGAAGAATAGTATGTAGTTAGTAGTAGAAGCTTTCAAGCATTGTAACGCTATGGATATTTTAAAGAAACACAAGTGTTATTCTGCCGACATTATTCGGTAACATCCATCCTTTCTTTTATTAATTTATTATAATATTCTTGTTTGATGTTGTGATTTATTAATATTAGAAATGCTTGTTGCCATGATGTGTGAGTAATTGCTTGATTGTTTGCCATGATTTAATAATGTTAGTTAGGGATGATTATCGTTTCGTACTCGCTTTCTGTCTATGATATTAAACCTCGTTATTATCGTCCTTCCACCAATAAACGTGATTAAAACCTTTTATAAAGTCGACATTATAAGGGTAATTAATTATCTGTGTTTATACATTGGTCAAGGTATGAACCCATCGGAAATACTATAAAGTACATGAAGAATTACCGTATGACCAGATTAAGACATTGGTCAAGAGTATAAGACTCGAGGAAATACTGTTGCAACAGTAGAGTACAGTGTTGATGTACTATAGGACCACTTGAGCATGGTCAAGGTTAGAAGCTATGGAACCACTATAAGTCAAGTACATGGTGGATAACTAAGGGATTTATTGGGTAGATTTAAGTAAGGGCTGGTTTAAATCATAAATGGGGGTTTTACGCACTACAATACAAACTAAGCTTATAAATCTTTAAGGATGACTGAGAACTATCAGATGTTCTAATTTGTCTACAAACCCTTATATTTTACCAAACCATTGACAGAAAGGAATTCGAAACACAATCATAACCACTCATTTGGGTAATACACTAAGGTGTTAAGAAAGGTTGGATATTATATGTATATGGCTATGCTACTTTGTTCGTGCGCCCAAGGTATGCATTGCATCCAAGATGGGCCGCTTATATCCTTAAACCGGATAAAGCGTCGGGAGTTGAGCATAGTCCATCCGATCAGAATCTTCAAAGCCTAGTTCCTCGTGACATGTTAATTGGGAAACCGCTTAGTAGGGAATCTAGTGTTTACACCAAGGTATATCTAACCAATGAGTATCTCGCAATCATCCCGACACCACGTTATCTTAAATCATGGTGAACCACGTCTTCTCTGTCCTTAGTTGTTGCATGCTAGCTAGCTAGCTTATTTTAATTATATTGCTTTAATATTTTAATTACAATTATAAATCAAATCAACCCAACTATTGTCTTTACACAATTTGATATTCCGGATAAAGTGGTGTCTAGAATAAACCGGTTGGACTTGGTTGTTGGATTTTCCGAACTGTCACCAATTTATTGGGACCAAAAGGATCCTGCCTCTCCACACAAGGTGTAACTGGCCACTAGTCTTGGATACTAAATTGTGTACAAATCCAATCTTAATTACTAGATTATTTGAATAAGCTCCGCTTCAAATTCGACCGCTCAAGGAATGACCCTAGGTCATATTTGCCCTTGCTAACCCATAGGAAGGAATAATAGATTTAGGCCCAGCATATATAAATTAAACAATCAACTTCTTTTGTTGATATCCTGAATTGACGTTTCGCGACCTAACAACACCGCATAAATAAACCGTCCGATTCGGGCATATCAAATATATTTTAGGGTATAGTGTAGGTTCTAACACTATGATTCAGAGGTACCATTCAGTTAAGCCTTGATAATTGAGTGCTCGACAAACGAACAACATCTTCGAAATGCAAATGATTTGGATAATCAACATATACTAAATCTTGTGGTTCAAAAACAACGTTTACAAATACACCTATGATTTCACCAACGTTTTTCGTTGACAGTTTTCTATATGTTTCTCAGGTTCAGTCTTGGCTACTTGATACATGCTTCCGCACACTTTGATTACTTGCTTGGGGTCAAGCATACATGCATACGCTAGTGATAGCACCTTTGGATTCAAACTTAATGTTTACATGCATACGCTATTGATAGCATTCGTGATTTTCAACTTATATTATGTTGCAAGTTATTTCAATTATACTTATTAACTTTTGTAAACTTATACTGGTTATCGAACCGTTTGATTTACTTAAAACTTTGCAAGTCATACACGTTTCAAATGAATGCGACATAATTTTGGTCAAATGCGTCTCATTTAGGGACTATGACCACGTAACGGGACCTAAGTTGACGGCGCCGTCAATGGCGATTTTGTCGGGTCGTCACACAATTGTTTGTCCTTTTTGTCGTGGTGAGCCTGACTCGCATGAACATTTGTTTTTCGATGTGCTTACCCTGCTCAGGTGTGGTCTTTTATGAAACATTCAATGGATATTACCCTCTCTAGCTCTGATTGGCGTGATTGTATTAATGTATTGAGTCCGATTGCAGCTTCTCGATCTGCTCAGAATATTGTTGTGAAGTTTCTATTTGCTTCGGCAGTATATTATATTTGGCAAGAGCGTAATTTGAGGTTGTTTAAGAAGGATTCTCGGTCATGTGGTAAGTTGGTGTCCATAATTTTCTCTACAGTGCGGTTAAAGCTTATCTCTATAAGGTGGAAGAATACGGCTAGTGTTAAGGTTATGAAGGATGCTTGGAAGGTTCCATAGTGGGTGTTGGATTGGTCTAGATTTTTTGGACTCATTATTTTTTTGGTTGTCGGCTTTGGCTTGGCTAGTTGGCTTTGAGGCATGTCTCTTAGTCGTTTGCTCTTCATTGTAATATCTTTTCAATATTAATAAAATTCACCGGGTATATTCCTTTTGAAATGACCCGTCCTAATCCATCTGGACGAATACATTACAATTGGTTACATCGCGAGGTACTTGACCTCTATATGAAACATTTTACAAACATTACATTCGTTTTTAAAAGACAAACTTTCATTACATCGAAAGTTGACGGCATGCATACCATTTCATAATATATCTAAACTATAAATGACTTAGTAATAATCTTGATGAACTCAACGACTCGAATGCAACGTCTTTTGAAATATGTCATGAATGACTCCAACTAATATCTCTAATATGAGCAAATGCACAGCGGAAGATTTCTTTCATACCTGAGAATAAACATGCTTTCAAGTGTCAACCAAAAGGTTGGTGAGTTCATAGGTTTATCATAAAACAATAAAATTCATAATTTTTGATAGACCACAAGATTTAAATCCTGCATGGTACAAATGGGCCCGAATCCTATACCCACCTGTAATGTACATGCGATATCTTTTAAATACAGTACACCTTTCTCGTGTACGAAATCATCTTTCATAAATCTTAGTAACCGTATACATATCTTGTGCACAAAAATAACATACACATAACCTGTGTATAAAATCATTCTCTAGATACATAACATTCATTTTTCATTTCTTTCATAGCTTGGCTTGGTAACCGACCTTAACATATAATGCGCATAATAATATCCCCAAAACAGAACATCTCGTCTGTATAATAATCATATAAACTTCGAAGTACTAAACACCACGCCCACTAGCCCTTCAGTCTAGTGAATATTCTGGGTGGGGGTGTTAAACCCGGTAGCTACCTTTAGGATTCGCGTCAATTAGGCGTGCACTAATTCTCAAAATTAGTGATGTTCCCTAATTCTTAGGTTACCAAGAAATAATAATCAGGGGAAAAATATTCATATCAATTGTGGCAATTATCACGTCCACATAATTCAATGGTGGCACTTATCACGTCCACATAATTCATTCGAGGAATGTTTTGCTTGTGTCTATCTCGTCAAACATTTATAAAAGCATTTCATGTATTCGCAGTTCAAAATGTATTTCAAAAGCATTTAATAAAGCAGTTGTAAAAGTAGCGCATGTATTCTCAGTCTCAAAAATGTAAAGAGTAAAAGGAAATCAAATGAACTCACCATACTGTATTTTGTAGTAAAAATACATATGAGAATATTGAACAAGTGTAGGGTTGGCCTCGGATTCACGAACCTATATCATTAATGTATATTAACACATATATTTGTAATTGAACAATTTTACATATTATTAGTGATATAGTTGTTATTTTAATGTTTCATTAATACCTCATTAGATATATTTATTTTTAATATACTTTAACTAGATAGTTAATATTTATTACAAAAATATTAATATAGTCATGTTTTATGTCCTAATTATATTTTTATATAGAAAAATCTTTATTTGAATTAATAATTAATAATACTAATAATAATAATAATAATGGTAAAAATAATACTAAAATCTTGATAAATCTAATAATAATAATAATAACGTTGATAAAAAAAAGAAAATACTTTTAATATTAATAGTAATGATAATACTACTAAAAATAAATAAAAATGTTATATGTTAATAATAATAATAATAATAATAATAATAATAATAATAATAATAATATTTGTGATAATAATAATGTTAATGATATTAATAATAATAATACTTTTACTAATAATAATATTAATAATAATAATTATTATTATTATGAAAACTACCTTTGAAAACTAAAAAGAAATAAAGCGCCAGAGCCGGGACTCGAACCCTCGACCTCTCAAAAACCCAAAAACCCCCATCACCACTCGATCTAGCCTACTTTTCTGATTGAACTTGTAACCCATTTATATATATATATATATATATCCATTCTATCAGCCCAACCTCAATTTATAATACGGCCAAATAATTAAGTTCCCTAAGATTGCACTAGTCCATCCTACAATGATTCGGCCCAACAATAATCAAGCCCAACTAGCAGTCCAAGAAGGATGTTGTTTAAAAAAAATACATATATACCCCGCCTAGTATCGAACCGGCGACCTCTCGGTAACATACAAGACGCCCTAACCATCCTTCTATATCCATTTTTCTGATTAATTTCACTAATCAATACTATATAACTCATTGTCTGTTCTCATCAATTTCTCTCAAATCCAAATCACAGGAAGACAACCAAATCACATCGAAATCATCATCAACGTGAACTTCATTCATCATCATCTATCATGTATCATTATTATCATGATTATCATCATTATAATCGTCAACATAACCCCGATCATCATATCCATCATCCATAATCCTATCGTCACTCTAATTTAACATAATAATCTAATCATACTCAATGGGTTTTGGGTATGGGGTTAGGTGTTTGACAACGAGAAAAGAACAGCTCGATCACCATCAAACAACATCATTATTATCATACCATCCATTCTAAATCAATGAACCAAATCCTTTTGATAATCAACGAAATGGTTAATTCCCTCATCACAACGTTATATATCTATTGAAAGAGAAAGAAAAGTCGTACATGTCCCAACAAGAGAATATGGTCCATATAACTTTTAGAAAGTAGTTTACCTACTGGGAATTATTTATTTCAACTTGGGATAATTATTTAGGTGGAATACCTATTTAATAAGGAGTACTATATGATAAATGAATCGATGACATGTAAAAGTAACCAACATCATCATTCATTAATTTGTATATCACAGAGGCTGGAAAAGTAGAATAGATGAGCTGTAGCAATAGTGGTTCAATGGGAAAGGAAATAGAGAAAAAAAAATGTACGCTGTAGCAATGTTTATTTACCTCAACATTTACATCTCCCCGTCACTGTTGTGAACCCAGAAAAAGAAATAGAAAACAGGAGAAATAAATAGTGAGTAGCAACATGTATTGATAATGTTTGATGATGATCAAAGGTGGTGGTATGTGATATGATAAAAGTGGCGAAAAAGGTGAAAAGTAAGGTGGTGGTTGTGATGGCTTTTGACAGTTTTTAAAACGTCACAGAAACGACTAAGTAGCAGCTTCAAAACATGATATGTTTGGTGATGTGATGGCCGTTGAGTCCCGGACAGGAATAGAAAGAAGAACACGAACAATGAAGTGGTTTTGTTCATGGTAAGGGTGTTCGATTTGTATATAATTCAATCAAAACGGGTTAGTTGTGATGTTCATGGTGGTGACCAAATGGGTGAAGGTTTAACGGTTTAGTCTTGCGTTTAATAAAGAACAACAGCAGTTCATTGTATATGATTTGGGTGATGGTGGGTGAAGGTTCTAAATGAAAACAGAATTATGTGAGAGAGAGTAGAGAGAAAAGATAGTGAGGTAGTGGTTTACTGTGGTGACTGTTATAGAGAAGATGGTGATTTTGTACAGTAACGAGGCAGCAGCAGCAAAGGAAGATGATGGTTGTTATAGGGGTTGAAGGTGTTGCAAGGTGGTTTGAGTGGTGTTATCGTTCGAAGAAGAAGAAAGTGATAGTGTCGTGTGAAATCTCTGTATGTATATATGAAGGGATATATAATATAACTTGATGCATGAATGTTTACATATAATGTTAAAATATGCAAAGTGTAAGTTAAAAAGGTACGAGAACACTGCCATTTTATGCTCAATTCAATATCCGTGATTTTTTTTCTTGTCCTATGCTACCGACACCACAGAAAGAAAATAAATAAATAAGTATTTGATATGGATTAACTAATTTATTGTCAGTTTAATACTGAGTACAAAGTTAAATCAAATAGATGTCTTAAGATTTCTAGTCGATAATAGTATCAAGAAGACAATGGCAAAATTTATTTGATCCATGGTTTGTTGTTTTAGTTGCATAAATATATGTATATATGTTGTGTGCGTGTGGTTTGGATAAAAAGAAATCAAACAGTAAGCGAAAATAGATTTGATTGGTGATCCATATGCATGTATGTAACAAGTGTTTGGTTAACCGCGCGTTGCGGCGGTAACATCATGTTCGTTACGTGTTTACAAAAGTACATATGAAACTATTATATTATGAGGGATGATTCTCACGCACCTATTTTAACCTTTTACTCTTCTAATAATACTCAATTGGTGTGTGAGGATCAAAAAAGTGTGTGTGAAAATCATCCCCCATTATATAAAGGCACCACGAAAGCATATATTAATTACTAAAGTACATACAAAAGGTGTCATACGTTGTACCCGCAGCTCCAGCTGAAAAGTTGTCTTCAGACATTGTACCTACAGCGCTAGAAGTTGTCTAACTTGAATTGCTCCATGAGACACTAATAACTTATACCGTTAGTTTGAATAGTAGTGAGCGAATTAAGCTTGAATCTAATGACAAAATACGTTGTCTAAAGATTACCTCCTCTGATTTTTGCAGAAGGCTTCTCTGAAGCTAATAACAATTTTCAGTTAAAACAATTAATGTATGAATAATTCAAAAGTAATCATTAATAATAAATAATATTAATTTATAAAAATTACCTCACCTGGCTTTTACAAAAGGCTTTTCCTCCTTTTAAAAAAGCAATGAAACACTTAACCTTCATGTGAGAATATACGGTGGCTGATTTTGATCCACTTACTTGGGAGCTATTTTCTCTTGTTTTATGCATCAGAGGCTAAGAAAATCCAAATCAACCTAAACATATCAAAATGGGTAAAAACTTCCACCTCTAATGTCCGATACATAGTGAATGATTGCTGATAATACCTGAGGTGCGCACCCAATTCGCTCAAGCTCTATGTGGTTATGTTTGCAGTAAAATAATAGATCTGATTCATTGAACACCTGTCGAAATCAAAATCTTGTCAGTCTATCAACATAATTATGTGATTAGATTTGATGAAGAAATAATAAAACTTGAAGATGATTACCCATTAGGAATTTCCCAAGTACTCATACCACGTGATGAGAATAAAGCAATGCAATCGTTTTAGACTATACCACCAACACAGATAACATCAGTTTCATCTACATGGTTGTTAGTGTACGATAGAGCAGTCCATCAATTCCAACCGCATACACCATTATAATACTGGTTGCTGTCAATTCCAAAACCTGGTAAACCTACTTTCAGTGATACAAACCAAATTAGTATCATTTCGAGAAAGGTCAGAATGCAGTCAGTTTAAAAAACTCACTTTGTTTACAAAGTAAAGATCCATGTAATCAGGAACGCAGATGCTTAAGGCCATAACATCCATTTCTTTCTTATCATTCAGTAAGGGGCAACTATAAAAAGCAACTATTCTCTTTCAATTTCATTAGTATGTGAATAACTAATTTATGATAAAGAACTTAAAAAACTCTCTAACACCTATAGTAACATACCTGCTCTTTTAACAGAAGCTATATGTGATGAAGATATGGTTACAACAGGCACACCAGGTATATCATTCAATTATTTTGTCTTTTTTGAGTGTGATAACCTGAAATTGTTCTTTGGTCATTGTTACATGCCATAACCTCAAATAACTATACCAAATACGCAACAACTCGAAACCAAACACGAAAACAACATAAAAACCGCAGATTATTTTTCCAAGCAGAAACATCATTATGAAATCAACGAAACCCCAAAAATATTGACAAAAAAACCCAAAAGATAATAGTAAAAAAATTGAACAACGGGTAAAATATCTCACCACATATAAACGTAAACCCTCATAAGGCGATGACGAAGGGGGAAAATCGCCATGAACATGCGCAAAATAAGGGGATGTAAATTAACAAATTCTAAGACTCGTCATTAGCTTTTCAATCAAGTGTAAACAAAACAATATTCACTATTTTCAAAGACGATAAAGGACAAATTTGCAAAATAAGAAACAAAACAAATTCAACTACAATGTAGAAAACATATGAAGTCGATAAATCTACATGTGCAGATAATAAAAATCAACTAAACCCAACAAAAACTGAATGCTTTAAAAGAGAGAAAACAAAATTACAAACAAACCTGATAACAAAACTGTGCGCCCAACTTGCATCTAAAATCATCCTTAAAGTTGCACTACAACACAGGAAATGGACGAAGATGATAAAGCTGCTCTTGCGCATAGTTAGAAATAATATTTTGCAATAAAAAACCCATAAACAAAAAATTATTTCTTTCTAAACATAAACTCAGGAACAAAAACTACTACCTATCAACTTCGTTTGTACTTTGTATATCTTATTAATCGCATATTTGACACAAAAAATTACATCTTTACAAAACTAAAAAGAACAATTCTTACAGAACAAAAAGCTGCAATTAGCATATTTACGATTTCGAAACCGCTGTCGTGTACCGTCGCCGTCTTTCGACAGTTAAAAAATCCGCCGTCCACCGCCTGTAAAAAAAAATCGACGTCCATCGGCTAAATAACACCAACATTAACACGATACATAACAATTAACAAAATATACCAAAGGAAGTCAACAAAATTAAGAAACTTAAAACATCATACCTTAATTAATTATAGCAGAGGAGCGAATGCGTAGTTGGTAAATCTCTAAAATCGGAAGCTAAAAGAAGAACCAACAATCAGGAATTGCAACTTCAGGGATGGCGATGGAGACGGTGATAGCGATGGAAGTAGTGGTGGAGATGGAGAAGATGTTTGGTGGCGATGGAGACGATGGTAACCGTCTACGGTGGCGAGGGAAAAAATCGCCGGAGATGGTGGCGACGGAAAATTCGTCGAAAGGAGGATGTAGGTGAAGTGGTGGTGAAGTAATGGTAATGGAATAAAGGTAGGAGTTAAGGAGAAAAAGAGGAGTCGGTGGTGGTAGGGATGTGGGCGAGAAAGCGCCAGAGACTTCACGGTGGTGAAGATGGAAATGGAGAGAATGAAAAGTTAGGGATAAATATCTTTTAGCGTGAAAAGACAAAATTACCCTTACTCCTTATTGTTGATGAATAGTGAATTAGATTTGCTCAATTGTAATATTATTAATATTAATATTAATATTAATATAATATATATAATATAATATTGTAAGGTAATAACAATGATTAAATAATAAAAGTAATACTCAATATATATATATATATATATATATATATATATATATATATATATATATATATATATATATATATATATATATATATATATATAAATTCATTTTAATAATAAATTTTTATTATATCTTATAAAATTAATTCTGAATACTAGATTATATAATATTTCAAATTATATTTTGAATTGATATATATATTTATATTTTTAAATATATATGTATCCATTTACAAATAGTTGTTCGTGAATCGTCGAGAACAGTCGAATGGTAATTGAATATATGAACCAGTTCAAAATTTTTGAGATTCAACTTTACAGACTTTGCTTATCGTGTCGAAATCATATAAAGATTAAGTTTAAATTTGGTCGGAAATTCCTGGGTCGTCACAGTACCTACCCGTTAAAGAAATTTTGTCCCGAAATTTGATCGTGGTCGTCATGGCTAACGATAAAAATATTTTTATGAAGATTATAAGTTGATAAATAGAGTTTTATCAATATTGAGTAATATTTATAAAATAATTCAATTACTCGAAACGTATTAGTGAAGCTGTCACAAAAGATTGAGATAGAGATTTAACTTTTAACGTAGTCACGGTGGATTTTCGGAAATCAAGGACATTAAAGAAAATCTTCGTAATCTATATAAGATTTGATTCTTCGGTGAATAAGGAAATTAGGATCCTCTGTAATTAAATGCGATCATCTACCTCGATTGATATGTCTGATATTTCATTATAAATTGATCTCTTCCGTTCCATTATTTTTACCAATCTTATACTTTCTTTCTTAATTTGAAAATGCTAAATCCAGTTCTGATCCTTGACCTCATTCTGAGTATCGCAACAATCATTCTTCTATTCCAACTTTCACCGAAGGAATCTATTTACTTCTACTTCACCCTTGGGGTTATAGTGTTTTTCATTCTCCCGTGTCTTTATATTGCTATACGCATTGATATACACAGTTTGTAATTCCCGTGTTATTGTCGGGCTTTATATTTTCCCTTATATGTCGGAGTTCCATGCTTTTGCTTCCTCTTCCCGACTTCAAGTCAAGCGAATAATGGTCCAGAATTTATAAATATAGAGTTTCATATGATCATAACGTTCTAAGCATAAAGCAACGTAATAGCACGATTTGATTTGGTAAATTACCAGAATCACAGAGGATAGAACTATCAAGAATATATTTTCTTGATATGTTCGGAGGTTAAGTAGAATGAAAGAGTGATGTCACATGGTACATGATGACGTTAGGATCTGTGATCATCATGTTTCATTAGAAACTCAGCATGACTTACTATAATATAATCACGTTGGCCGGGCGTCATTATATTATACTAACCCATGCTTCAGTTCCCAACACTTCTCCACAATTCATTCATAATTAATACTTAGATTTTACAGAAGTTTCCAATATAATGGAATACAGAAAACACGAAGAGGTAGATAATCTCGGACAAGAATATTTATGAAAATATCCTCAGAAATATCGAAGATATTTTTGATGATATTTTGGAATTTCTAAGTTCGAAGGTTGATGAAGAAAAACTTTCCGCAAGATTTTAACATGACTTCGGAGCAAGATATTCTCTAAAGATTTCAACGGATCCAGAATTACCTGGATTCTTTGAATATAGGGTATGGTCCTTGTATTTGTCCTTGGTCTCCTTCGTGGTTAGCTCAATCCGTTTTTCAGTTCCAACTTTTATGAGCTTTTCCAACATACTATTCTTTATCATCAAACTTGTGATGATTAAGGTCGTTTACGGTTGTCTACGGCTTCTGCTGCTTCATTCAGCTTTTTCAACATTCAGAGTATTGATTTGTAGACTGAGTGCTTTTCAGAATTTCAGAATGAAAGATCATAATTCTAAGAGATAAATGTTATACATATAACTGTTGATGTGGAAACGTTGCGAGACTCACAATACAGATTTGCTGATTCCCGGTAATTGGTATAGCAATTCTTGTTACAAGATGCGGATGAGTACAAGATGAGACTTCAATAGATAAATATAGTGATTTGTCAGAGAGAATTAAACCAAGGAGTGACGAGGTTGCTGGTACATCTGCTGGTAATATGGTGGAATATAAAAGGTTCCCCGATAACAATAAAAGAGCACGCATATATATCAAGGTTATAATAAGGTTAATGCAAAAAATCGTGGCCAAACAAAAATAGATCCAAAATATAGAATGGAACGAAACAAATAGATAGTACACGTAAAATACGTATTCTTATTTTCTAAGATTCAATATAAAAAAACTAACTTTTTTCAATACACTCCAGGAGTATATATCGACAAAAGTAACAAACCAAACAAGATAAGATAGTTTTAAAATCTAAAGATAATTAAATTAAAGATAAACATGAAACTAAAATAAATATAAAATACTTATAAAATGGATAAACATATAGATGTAATCGTCATCCAATTCTCCTGACTTTGGCATTTCCATTTTATTCATTTGGCCCAACTTTCACTTAGTTCCTTCGGGCCCAAATTTTCTTGTTATCCTTGGCCACTACGCAAAGCTCTAGGCCCACAATTCTGATCCAAATGTTCATCCCAATAATTTTGCAACCCAATCTGCACAAGTACAACTTGACTCGATTCTGCATCATTCTCCCTTTCTTCGAAAAGACTCGTCCTCGAGTCTACAAATTCAAGAATGGTAACATCTAAATAATTCTCAAGAACTACACGAGTAATGTTTTTCTCATTGGAAGTGCCAAATATTGCAATAGGGAAACGGTCCTCAACACCAATATTTTCCAAGTCCACATCAATGTTTTTGAAATCGTCTTCCAAATCATCATCTTCACAATACAAAATTTTAAAATCATCACGGAAGGAAATTTTACCCTCTTCATTGGACATATTGGTGTCTTTAATAGTAACTACCTCCAAATCACTTTCATAATCAGATTCAAAAAAAAGAAAAAGATACCTCACCATCAGTATCATAGATGGGTTCGGTATCATAGATGGATTCTCCATCTTCACCATCTGTATCATAGATGGGTTCGGTATCATAAATGGATTCTGAATCGATTCTTTCAGAATCGTAGCGCGCAGGGAATCGTTCTTGGTTCAGTTCCAACTCGGCGATTCGCTTATATAATCGTTCAATTTCTGTATCTCGAGGGTCTTCGTTGCCTCTTTCGGCGTGTCTACGATTATCTCCATCGCTGCCTCGGTTAGCGGTTCTGCAATAGCCTCCTCGATAACCTCCACGAAACATTGTTTGGCCAAAACCTGAGCTCTGATACCAAATAATGCAAAAAATCATGGCCAAACAGAAATAGATCCAAAATATAGAATGGAACGAAACAAATAGATAGTACACGTAAAATACGTATTCTTATTTTCTAAGATTCAATATCAAAAAACTAACTTTTGTCAATACACTCCAGGAGTATATATCGACAAAAGTAACAAACCAAACAAGATAAGATAGTTTTAAAATCTAAAGATAATTGAATTAAAGATAAACATGAAACTAAAATAAATATAAAATACTTATAAAATGGATAAACATGTAGATGTAATCGTCAACCAATTCTCCTGACTTTGGCATTTCCATTTTATTCATTTGGCCCAACTTTCACTTAGTTCCTTCGTGCCCAAATTGTCTTGTTATCCTTGGCCACTACGCAAAGCTCTAGGCCCACAATTCTGATCCAAATGTTCATCCCAATAATTTTGCAACCCAATCTGCACAAGTCTAACTTGACTCGATTCTGCATCAAAGGTTGTTTCGAACGAAAAGTCGAAGTTGACTTGTTGGAGCTGTGACAAAATTGGCTAATTTAGACAGAGATTGCAAAGTTATTTTCGGTAATAATAACGCTAAAGGAATTAGCACAGCTACGCGTTAAACGTTTACTCAGTTTTCGAGAGTTTTCAGGTGCATAACTATATGCATCGATCTTTTCTTCCGTAGATGAAGTGCGGCTGGTTCATCCTCTCGATTGAGGTGTTTTCAAGAATCATAAAGAGTTTGAACGCTGATTGTAATCGTCAAGATACAATTGAGGTTTAAGATGAAGTCAAGTGGCAACTTGAAGAAGTTTTTAGTTTCATATGTTATAATCAATATTTTAATTCATTTTAATTGTCCAACATTATTAGTCCACAGTCGATAGTCCACAGTTAACAATTCAATAATTCATATATAATATTCGAATTAATTAATACGTATCGTGAACCGTGTACATGTCTCAGACTTGATCACAACTCAAACTATATATATTATTGTAGAATCAACCTCAACCCTGTATAGCTAATTCCAGCATTATTGCATATAGAGTGTCTATGGTTATTCCAAATAATATATATATAGATGCGTCAATATGATATGTCAAAACCTTGTATACGTGTCCCGATATTTAAAGTGCGTAAAACAAATAACAGAAATTAAATGACGATAATTAAAATTGCGAGAATTAAATTGCAATAATTAAATTGCGATAAATAAAATGTAACGAGTTAGCTAGGAACAGTTAGCTATGAACAGTTAGCGTGGATTCTTAACAAAATTCTTCTCATAGTTAAATTGTTTGTTTCTAACAAATTTTATTTTGTCCAATGTTTTCTTCATTATGCCACTTGTTGGATTCTGATAGGTCAAAATCCAAATATGAAATTGAATAAAAATGGTTGTTCTGTGGTGAACAGATTCGTATATAAGTAGGATAGTAAATGACTATTGAATTAGATTTGAAAGAATGTACAGTGTACTTATTAATGTGAAATCTGAATATTCCTCGGGTATTACCTACCCGTTAAAATATTTTCACCGTTAACAGTTTGTACAAAAGAATTTTTAATTACAATCTTTATGAAAATACAGTTACATATATATTTTCTTCAGATGTAATCATGAGTTTAATGAGTTAATATGATATTAATCTCATTTGATTTACCGTCAAAACTAGAATATATAATCTCTAAAACATTAGAGATTACATAATCGTCATGAAGAACGAAGATAATTGATGTAGAACGATACATAGAGCGATGATTATACTCGAAGTACAGAATGAGATGTTGAAGCATGGATTGTTGATGGTACTGGTGCTGTTACTGATGGTACTGTTGGTGTCGGTGATGTTGTTGAAGCTGGTAAATTTTGCACCATATTCTCCAAATTGATTACTCGAGCGCAAAGTTCGTTGACTTCTTCTATTATTCTAGGATGATTGTCGGTCGGAACGAGCGGATGAATAAGGTTTAGAATTTGGGATATCATATAATCATTGCGAGATATCCTGAAAATGAGGGTGAATATGGTGTTTCGGACAAGTTCGCCGGTAAGTGCATTAGGTTCATTGCCAAGAGGTGAATTCGGTTGGTGGAAAGGATCGCCTTCTTCGCGTCTCCATTGGTTAAGTCGACTACGAACCCATCAGATGAATTGGGGATGGCTGATTAGTTGATTTATTTTGATGACAATGCTTTCGGAGCTTAGGTGAAACTCCATATCGGAATAGCTGTCGGAATAACTATCGGAATAGCTATCAAAATCTGAGGGACTCGAACAGGTTGAGGGATTCATCTCGTACGATCAGATGAAGGATTTTTGATAAGAAATAGATTATAGGATGTAGATTAGTACCCTACAATACATAATTTACATATGCATATATAATACTAGAATCCCATAAGTTACGGAGAAATCTACGGAATCTGTCAGGCAAAGGTAACAATAACAGATACGCTAAGATATGAATTTTGTCTATACACTATTCATGCAATCAATGCAGTAATATGTGTCTAGACTGTAGTGACCCGAACTTTTCCATGTTTATATATATTAATTGAGATTGATATTTACATGATTAAATGTTTCCAACATGTTAAGCAATCAAACTTGTTAAGACTTGATTAATTGAAATATGTTTCATATAGACAATTGACCACCCAAGTTGACCGGTGATTCACGAACGTTAAAACTTGTAAAAACTACATGATGACATATATATGGATATATATATATATATATATAGTTAACATGATACTATGATAAGTAAACATATCATTAAGTATATTAACAATGAACTACATATGTAAAAACAAGACTACTAACTTAATGATTTTTAAACGAGACATATATGTAACGATTATCGTTGTAAAGACATTTAATGTATATATATCATATTAAGAGATATTCATACATGATAATATCATGATAATATAATAATTTAAAATCTCATTTGATATTATAAATATTGGGTTAACAACATTTAACAAGATCGTTAACCTAAAGGTTTCAAAACAACACTTACATGTAACGACTAACGATGACTTAACGACTCAGTTAAAATGTATATACATGTAGTGTTTTAATATGTATTTATACACTTTTGAAAGACTTCAATACACTTATCAAAATACTTCTACTTAACAAAAATGCTTACAATTACATCCTCGTTCAGTTTCATCAACAATTCTACTCGTATGCACCCGTATTCGTACTCGTACAATACACAACTTTTAGATGTATGTACTATTGGTATATACACTCCAATGATCAGCTCTTAGCAGCCCATGTGAGTCACCTAATACATGTGGGAACCATCATTTGGCAACTAGCATGAAATATCTCATAAAATTACAAAAATATGAGTAATCATTCATGACTTATTTACATGAAAACAAAATTACATATCCTTTATATCTAATCCATACACCAACGACCAAAAACACCTACAAACACTTTCATTCTTCAATTTTCTTCATCTAATTGATCTCTCTCAAGTTCTATCTTCAAGTTCTAAGTATTCTTCATATATTCTACAAGTTCTAGTTACATAAAATCAAGAATACTTTCAAGTTTGCTAGCTCACTTCCAATCTTGTAAGGTGATCATCCAACCTCAAGAAATCTTTGTTTCTTACAGTAGGTTATCATTCTAATACAAGGTAATAATCATATTCAAACTTTGGTTCAATTTCTATAACTATAACAATCTTATTTCAAGTGATGATCTTACTTGAACTTGTTTTCGTGTCATGATTCTGCTTCAAGAACTTCGAGCCATCCAAGGATCCGTTGAAGCTAGATCCATTTTTCTCTTTTCCAGTAGGTTTATCCAAGGAACTTAAGGTAGTAATGATGTTCATAAGATCATTCGATTCATATATATAAAACTATCTTATTCGAAGGTTTAAACTCGTAATCACTAGAACATAGTTTAGTTAATTCTAAACTTGTTCGCAAACAAAAGTTAATCCTCCTAACTTGACTTTTAAAATTAACTAAACACATGTTCTATATCTATATGATATGCTAACTTAATGATTTAAAACCTGGAAACACGAAAAACACCGTAAAATCGGATTTACGCCGTCGTAGTAACACCGCGGGCTGTTTTGGGTTAGTTAATTAAAAACTATGATAAGCTTTGATTTAAAAGTTGTAATTTTGAGAAAATGATTTTTATTATGAACATGAAACTATATCCAAAAATTATGGTTAAACTCAAAGTGGAAGTATGATTTCTAAAATGGTCATCTAGACGTCATTCTTTCGACTGAAATGACTACCTTTACAAAAACGACTTGTAACTTATTTTTCCGACTATAAACCTATACTTTTCTGTTTAGATTCATAAAATAGAGTTCAATATGAAACCATAGCAATTTGATTCACTCAAAACGGATTTAAAATGAAGAAGTTATGGGTAAAACAAGATTGGATAATTTTTCTCATTTTAGCTACGTGAAAATTGGTAACAAATCTATTCCAACCATAACTTAATCAACTTGTATTGTATATTATGTAATCTTGAGATACCATAGACACGTATACAATGTTTCGACCTATCATGTCGACACATCTATATATATTTCGGAACAACCATAGACACTCTATATGTGAATGTTGGAGTTAGCTATACAGGGTTGAGGTTGATTCCAAAATATATATAGTTTGAGTTGTGATCAATACTGAGATACGTATACACTGGGTCGTGGATTGATTCAAGATAATATTTATCGATTTATTTCTGTACATCTAACTGTGGACAACTAGTTATAGGTTACTAACGAGGACAGCTGACTTAATAAACTTAAAACATCAAAATATATTAAAAGTGTTGTAAATATATTTTGAACATACTTTAATATATATGTATATATTGTTATAGGTTCGTGAATCAACAGTGGCCAAGTCTTACTTCCCGACGAAGTAAAAATCTGTGAAAGTGAGTTATAGTCCCACTTTTAAAATCTAATATTTTTGGGATGAGAATACATGCAGGTTTTATAAATGATTTACAAAATAGACACAAGTACGTGAAACTACATTCTATGGTTGAATTATCGAAATCGAATATGCCCCTTGTTATTAAGTCTGGTAATCTAAGAATTAGGGAACAGACACCCTAATTGACGCGAATCCTAAAGATAGATCTATCGGGCCCAACAAGCCCCATCCAAAGTACCGGATGCTTTAGTACTTCGAAATTTATATCATATTCGAAGGGTGTCCCGGAATGATGGGGATATTCTTATATATGCATCTTGTTAATGTCGGTTACCAGGTGTTCACCATATGAATGATTTTTATCTCTATGTATGGGATGTGTATTGAAATATGAAATCTTGTGGTCTATTATTATGATTTGATATATATAGGTTAAACCTATAACTCACCAACATTTTTGTTGACGTTTTAAGCATGTTTATTCCCAGGTGATTATTAAGAGCTTCCGCTGTCGCATACTTAAATAAGGACGAGATTTGGAGTCCATGCTTGTATGATATTGTGTAAAAACTGCATTCAAGAAACTTATTTTGTTGTAACATATTTGTATTGTAAATCATTATGTAATGGTCGTGTGTAAACAGGATATTTTAGATTATCATTATTTGATAATCTACGTAAAGCTTTTTAAACCTTTATTGATGAAATAAAGGTTATGGTTTGTTTTAAAATGAATGCAGTCTTTGAAAAACGTCTCATATAGAGGTCAAAACCTCGCAACGAAATCAATTAATATGGAACGTTTTTAATCAATAAGAACGGGACATTTCATAGACTAAGAATGATAAGCAAATAATTCCCTAAGAATGATAAGCAGGTAATTTTCGACACGAAATGATAAGCAAAACTTTTGACATGCAGACACGGTCGAAGTCCAGACTCACTAATGCATCTAAACAACTATCAGTTAGATACACTAATGCAAGACCTGGTTCGCTAAGACCACCGCTCTGATACCAACTGAAATGACCCGTCCTAATCCATCTGGACGAATACATTACATTTGGTTACATCGCGAGGTACTTGACCTCTATACGAAACATTTTACAAACATTGCATTCATTTTTAAAAGACAAACTTTCATTACATCAAAAGTTGACGGCATGCATACCATTTCATAATATATCTAAACTATAAATGACTTAGTAATAATCTTGATTAACTCAACGACTCGAATGCAACGTCTTTTGAAATATGTCATGATTGACTCCAAGTAATATCTCTAATATGAGCAAATGCACAGCGGAAGATTTCTTTCATACCTGAGAATAAACATGCTTTCAAGTGTCAACCAAAAGGTTGGTGAGTTCATAGGTTTATCATAAAATAATAAAATTCATAATTTTTGATAGACCACAAGATTTAAATCCTGCATGGTACAAATGGGCCCGAATCCTATACCCACCTATAATGTACATGCGATATCTTTTAAATACAGTACACATTTCTCGTGTACGAAATCATCTTTCATAAATCTTAGTAACCGTACACATATCTTGTGCACAAAAATAACATACACATAACCTGTGTATAAAATCATTCTCTCGATACATAACATTCACTTTTCATTTCTTTCATAGCTTGGCTTGGTAACCGACCTTAACATATAATGCGCATAATAATATCCCCAAAACAGAACATCTCGTCTGTATAATAATCATATAAATTTCGAAGTACTAAACACCACGCCCACTAGCCCTTCCGTCTAGTGAATATTCTGGGTGGGGGTGTTAAACCCGGTAGCTACCTTTAGGATTCGCGTCAATTAGGCATGCACTAATTCTCAAAATTAGTGATGTTCCCTAATTCTTAGGTTACCAAGCAATAATAATCAGGGAAAAAATATTCATATCAATTGTGGCAATTATCACGTCCACATAATTCAATGGTGGCACTTATCACGTTCACATAATTCATTCGAGGAATGTTTTGCTTGTGTCTATCTCGTCAAACATTTATAAAAGCATTTCATGTATTCGCAGTTCAAAATGTATTTCAAAAGCATTTAATAAAGCAGTTGTAAAAGTAGCGCATGTATTCTCAGTCCCAAAAATGTAAAGAGTAAAAGGAAATCAAATGAACTCACCATACTATATTTTGTAGTAAAAATACATATGACAATATTGAACAAGTGTAGGGTTGGCCTCGGATTCACGAACCTATATCATTAATGTATATTAACACATATATTTGTAATTTAACAATTTTACATATTATTAGTGATATAGTTGTTATTTTAATGTTTCATTAATACCTCATTAGATATATTTATTTTTAATATACTTTAACTAGATAGTTAATATTTATTACAAAAATATTAATATAGTCATGTTTTATGTCCTAATTATATTTTTATATAGAAAAATCTTTATTTGAATTAATAATTAATAATACTAATAATAATAATAATAATGGTAAAAATAATACTAAAATCTTGATAAAACTAATAATAATAATAACGTTGATAAAAAAAAGAAAATACTTTTAATATTAATAGTAATGATAATACTACTAAAAATAAATAAAAATGTTATATGTTAATAATAATAATAATAATATTTGTGATAATAATAATGTTAATGATATTAATAATAATAATACTTTTACTAATAATAATATTAATAATAATAATAATAATTATGAAAACTACCTTTGAAAACTAAAAAGAAATAAAGCGCCAGAGCCGGGACTCGAACCCTCGACCTCTCGAAAACCCGAAAACCCCCATCACCACTCGATCTAGCCTGCTTTTCTGATTGAACTTGTAACCCATTTATATACATATCCGTTCTATCAGCCCAACCTCAATTTATAATACGACCCAATAATTAAGTTCCCTAAGATTGCACTAGTCCATCCTACAATGATTCGGCCCAACAATAATCAAGCCCAACTAGCAGCCCAAGAAGGATGCTGTTTAAAAAAAATACATATATACCCCGCCTAGTATCGAACCGGTGACCTCTCGGTAACACACAAGACGCCCTAACCATCCTTCTATATCCATTTTTCTGATTAATTTCACTAATCAATACTATATAACGCATTGTATGTTCTCATCAATTTCTCTCAAATCCAAATCACAGGAAGATAACCAAATCACATCCAAATCATCATCAACGTGAACTTCATTCATCATCATCTATCATGTATCATTATTATCATGATTATCATCATTATAATCATCAACATAACCCCGATCATCATATCCATCATCCATAATCCTATCGTCACTCTAATTTAACATAATAATCTAATCATACTCAATGGGTTTTGGGTGTGGGGTTAGGTGTTTGACAACGAGAAAAGAACAGCTCGATCATCATCAAACAACATCATTATTATCCTACCATCCATTCTAAATCAATGAACCAAATCCTTTTGATAATCAACGAAATGGTTAATTTCCTCATCACAACGTTATATATCTATTGAAAGAGAAAGAAAAGTCGTACATGTCCCAACAAGAGAATATGGTCCATATAACTTTTAGAAAGTAGTTTACCTACTGGAAATTATTTATTTCAACTTGGGATAATTATTTAGGTGGATACCTATTTAATAAGGAGTACTATATGATAAATGAATCGATGACATGTAAAAGTAACCAACATCATCATTCGTTAATTTGTATATCACAGAGGCTGGAAAAGTAGAATAGATGAGCTGTAGCAACATTGGTTCAATGGGAAAGGAAATAGAGAAAAAAAATGTACGTTGTAGCAATGTTTATTTACCTCAACATTTTCATCTCCCCGTCACTGTTGTGAACCCAGAAAAAGAAATAGAAAACAGGAGAAATAAATAGTGAGTAGCAACATGTATTGATAATGTTTGATGATGATCAAAGGTGGTGGTATGTGATATGACAAAAGTGGCGAAAAAGGTGAAAAGTAAGGTGGTGGTTGTGATGGCTTTTGACAGTTTTTAAAACATCACAGAAACGACTAAGTAGCAGCTTTAAAACATGATATGTTTGGTGATGTGATGGCCGTTGAGTCTCGGACAGGAATAGAAAGAAGAACACGAACAATGAAGTGGTTTTGTTCATGGTAAGGGTGTTCGATTTGTATATAATTCAATCAAAACGGGTTAGTTGTGATGTTCATGGTGGTGACCAAATGGGTGAAGGTTTAACGGTTTAGTCTTGCGTTTAATAAAGAACAACATCAGTTCATTGTATATGATTTGGGTGATGGTGGGTGAAGGTTCTAAATGAAAACAGAATTATGTGAGAGAGAGTAGAGAGAGAAGAGATAGTGAGGTAGTGGTTTACTGTGGTGACTGTTATAGAGAAGATGGTGATTTCGTACAGTAACGAGGCAGCAGTAGCAAAGGAAGATGATGATGGTTGTTATAGGGGTTGAAGGTGTTGCAAGGTGGTTTGAGTGGTGTTATCGTTCGAAGAAGAAGAAAGTGATAGTGTCGTGTGAAATCTCTGTATGTATATATGAAGGGATATATAATATAACTTGATGCATGAATGTTTACATATAATGTTAAAATATGCAAAGTGTAAGTTAAAAAGGTACGGGAACACTTTGCCATTTTATGCACAATTCAATATCCGTGATTTTTTTTCTTGTCCTATGCTACCGACACCACAGAAAGAAAATAAATAAATAAGTATTTGATATGGATTAACTAATTTATTGTCAGTTTAATACTGAGTACAAAGTTAAATCAAATAGATGTCTTAAGATTTCTAGTCGATAATAGTATCAAGAAGACAATGGCAAAATTTATTTGATCCATGGTTTGTTGTTTTAGTTGAATGAATATATGTATATATGTTGTGTGCGTGTGGTTTGGATAAAAAGAAATCAAACAGTAAGCGAAAATAGATTTGATTGGTGATCCATATGCATGCATGTAATATAATATATATAATATTGTAAGGTAATAACAATGATTAAATAATAAAAGTAATACTCAATATATATATATATATATATATATATATATATATATATATATATATATATATATATATATATATATATATAAATTCATTTTAATAATAAATTTTTATTATATCTTATAAAATTAATTCTTAATACTAGATTATATAATATTTCAAATTATATTTTGAATTGATATATATATTTATATTTTTAAATATATATGTATCCATTTACAAATAGTTGTTCGTGAATCGTCGAGAACAGTCGAATGGTAATTGAATATATGAACCAGTTCAAAATTTTTGAGATTCAACTTTACAGACTTTGCTTATCGTGTCGAAATCATATAAAGATTAAGTTTAAATTTGGTCGGAAATTCCCGGGTCGTCACACCTTTATATATATATATATATATATATATATATATATATATATATATATATATATATATATATATAAGTTTTATAATGGAGAATTAATTGCAATTAATGCTTAAATGTATTTTCGATTATGTCTAGGTTTTACGTGTTTCGAACGGAACTAATATGAAGTACAATAAATGAATATGTGATACTATTGTTGATTATTCACCTTACCTTCAAATAAAAGCATAAGACCATGAATAACGGTAGCGTGTTGCACCTGTTTTGGCTCGAACACGCGACTAACCCGCCATAACAAGGCGTGTTAGAGGGTTTGAAATGTGGCGTGCTGGATCCTTGCACCGGCTTCAAAAGTGGCGTGTGAGGTTGATGGTCTACGTGGATTAACAAGAAGAAGACACATGCATTTTGTTTTTCAAGTTTTTGCAGTATTTTGGATGGATATATAATATTGCAACAGATAGTTTTTGTTTGTGCAGAATACAATTCAAACCAACTTTCATATACATATACACACTGAAGTATACTTAAACATCCAATCATATTTATTTCAATTCAACAATGTCAAACCCAAATCAAAATGAATGGTCATTCTACAACAACATTTTAACCGGCAACGTCGAGCCGACAACTCCCGGTTCGTCATCTTCAAACCAATCTCGACCTTCGCTTGGTTTTGCCAATTATACCACTAGCTCTTTCAGTTGTCGGATGAGGAGGACGAGTAGTTTAATATTAATATCATTGTAATTTAGGACTAAATAAAGTAATTTAGGACTTTATTTTCATGTATTTTTCTATTTTTAGGACTTATAATTGATCGTATTAATATTAATTTAGTTTTTTATTATTAAATTTCTTTGTTACAAAATAATAATATAACTAAATTAAACAAAATAAATTATAATCAAGAAAAATACAAGAAAAATGAAAAAGAAATAAAAAATACCCCCTCCCTACCCATCAACACGTCACTCAGCACGGCACCCATTATTCAGCAGTTTGCCATTGTGCCCATCAAGCACCCCACCCCCACCAGCAACACGCCAACACGCCCGTCATTATCAAATATGGTCTAATATATAGGCAATATAAGCTTTGATTTTAAGATAGGCTTTTTAAGAAATGAATTATACAAATAAGATTTTCATTAAAGACAAGTTTTGTCAACGAGCTAATCCCGTAATGTCTCTTTAGGAGGTGTGATTAATAAAAAATTTGCAGCCGTTCAAAAAAAAATAATGTTGTTCAAACCTTTTTATTTTTTTTATTAACATGGGTATCCAACTTTTTTTATTTTGAACTGACTGATCTCAAAGAAACTACTCGCTTTACGGGCAGTCCGGAATCATTGAAGGCGAACCTCAGTAACCATGAAAGACAATAACTTTGTAGTTCCATAGAATCGAACCCTTGACCTCTACATTAAAAGGCCAAGGTCTTATCATGTCACCACCACTCTCATAGTCTCAAACTTAACCCTTCATCTGTGGGCAGACTAAACCTCAGTTTGCAGGCATTTAGATAAAAAGTTTTTTTCTCAGTCTGCCACAGATGAAGTCAATCTGTACACAGATTGAAGTCAGTCTCTGCACGAAATTGAAATGCCCAAGACTCGGATTTTTTTACAGTGATAGTGCGCTAAGCGCACCCCAGCCTGTGCGGCGCGCACTAATGGTTAACATGGCTTATAAAGGTTTTTAGCTATAGTATCGGCGCTCACACTATGTACACGACGCGCACTATGCCTGCATCAGGCCTACACTTACAAAAATAAACTTGACCCAAATTGACACTTGACTCGAAGATTAAATATAACAGTTTACTGCATTCAGCTAATCCAATTCACATGTCAAAAACATAAAACAATCATTTCACATACTTGGCTAATACGTAAAGCATAAAAGAGGTTTTTACTTGTCCAAAACACACATATCACTAACCTCGACTCGCAACTTACAATTTACAAAACTAGACGTTAAAAATATTCTATCTTTTGAAACACAAAAAGGGGCGTTAACTTTCATGCGGTTAGGTCTCCACGGGGATAGGGCATTGAACATCCACTTATCAAAAGAATTCTTCTAAAGTATCGACCTAAGTCTTTCCTTTGCCTTTATCACTAGATCCAACGTCACCTACAACATACACATAACTAAACAGTATAAGAAAAAAGTTTAGTGAATATATAAGGCGTAAATGAACTAAAACTACTACTAATCAATGCATACATACAAACTTACGTAGTAACACTTACTACACGTCGTACTAGCGGATCCGTAACCTAATATCAATTGTGACAACCGCACAAGACTTTTTGCCACATACCATACTAGCTTTTGCTAGTCAACTATAACAATTGGGGATAATATCCTCTTTCAAATCACACTTCACCAATTGCTTAAGTGTAAGTCAATTACATGCATTTACCACCCATATACTCACTTGATTTAACCGCCCAAAATTGATGAGACCAAAGCACGTTCTACCAACCTACAATCATAACAAATCGTACAATTTACTAATCATACCATTCTTCTTCAATTATAGAGGTGTGATGCTTCACACCTTTCTTCATACTAATTTCAAACTAAAAACTTTCTACCTAAACCCATTTTAACACTTATAGTCGTATACCATACACACTTATAGATATCATTTACACAAAGCTTTCATCCTTAAGTAAATTTTCTTGCGTAACTTCATACAACTTAATGACCAATCACTATTATTTTAGCTTAAAAATTAAGGTAAAGAGTTTGTTACTTTCGAACACACGACTAATAACAAGTTTACCTATCTTAATCATAATCTATCAAGGTGGTAACTTTAAATCTTCAACCTCTAACACTAAAAATTGAATTTTTCGCTTCTTAACACTATCATGATCATTTAATTGTGTAGATGAGACCAAAAACACCTAAAATTAGCATAAGCATAACAAAAAAAAACCCAAAAATCAAAACACCAAAAGTTGGGGTTTCTTACAATTGGATGAAGATGGAGATGAAGAGGATGATAACTTGCTCCCTTCTTTTTAGTTGATGCTCTAATTAGTTGGGCACAAGAGTATTCTTCCAAATTTTCTCAAACCCCAACTTCCTTCTTCAAGCAACAACCATCGCTCTCTAGCTCTATTTTCTGGAACTAAAGATAAAATGGAGATTTCTGGAATGCTCCGTGACTTATTATTGAAATTTACACTTGAATTCCATCTTGCAAAAATAGCAAAACAATCCCCGCAAATCTAGAATAGAGCGCGGCGCGCATAATAGAGTGTGCGACACGCATTCATGGTGAAACCGGGGTGTTACAAGAATGAAGTCAATTTGTGCACATATTGAAGTTAGTTTCTCCACAGAAGTCAATCCTTGCCACGTGGAAAATCTTTTTTTTCAAAAAAATAATTTTTTTCAGTCTGCCCACAACTGAAGTTCAGTCTGTATGGGATGGGTTTTCTCCATACCTATGTTCTCTCTTGATAGAACCTAATGATTCTATTCCGATTAACACTGTTATTGAATCAAGAGATGCAGTGTTTGATGAATCTCGTTTCACGTCAAAACCGAGACCAAAGGATGTGATTTCTCATTCTAATGAGACTACTCAAGGAGTACACTTGGAAGAAATTCCTAGTGAGTCACTTGAACCTCATAGAGGCACCAGAACTAGGACTCCCAAGTCATATGGTTCTGATTTTCAGCTATACTTAGTTGAAGGATCGAGAGATTGTGTTCAATCACAATTTTCGTACTGTTATAGTATCGATGATGATCCAAGAACCTATGATGAGGCTATGAAATCTCGTGATGTTGCTTTTTGGAAAGAAGCAGTTCAAGACAAGATGAGTTCTATTTTGGAGAATAATACTTGGGAATTAACAGATTTACCACCAGGATGTAAACCTCTGGGGAACAAATGGATCTTCAAGAAGAAGATGAAAGTCGATGGTATAATTGACAAGTTTAAAGCTAGATTGGTTATCCAGGGCTTTAAACAAAAGGAGGGCATTGATTATTTCCATACTTATGCTCCCGTTGCTTGTATCACTACGATTAGATTGTTGATAGCACTCGCTGCTACATATGATCTAGTGATCCATCAAATGGATGTCAAAACAGTATTCTTGAATGGTGATTTGGAAGAGGAGGTGTATATGAGACAACAAGAAGGTTTTGTTATGCCAGTTCAAGAGCATAAGGTGTGCAAGCTAGTTAAATCATTATACGGGCTGAAGCAAGCTCCTAAGCAGTGGTATCAGAAGTTTGATGATGTTGTGTTGTCTAATGGTTTTGAGTTAAACCAATCTGACAAATGTGTATATAGCAACTTTGATCAATCCGAAAAAGGTGTGATCATTTGCTTATACGTGGATGACATGTTGATCTTTGGTACTAACCAAGATCAAGTTGATAGAACAAAAGTCTTTTTGTCTTCAAAGTTTTCCATGAAGGATATGGGAGTAGTGGATGTAATCCTAGGTATAAGGATTAAGAGGGATGCTAGAGGTATCACAATTACTTAATCTCATTACATTGAGAAGATTTTGAAAAGGTTCAAGTGTGATACATGTTCTACCGTGAGCTCTCCCGTTGATCAGGCTGTGAAGCTTATGCCCCATTCGGGTAAAGCTATATCACAACTTAAGTACTCTCGAGCAATAGGATGTTTACTGTATGCTATGACTAGCACACGCCCCGATATTGCATTCATAGTGGAAAAACTAAGTAGGTTTACTAGTAATCCAAATGCTTCTCATTGGCGTGCAGTAGTTAGAGTATTCAAGTACTTAAAGGGTACCATGGGTTATGGTATCACTTATTCTGGATTTCCTTCAATTTTAGAAGGATTTTCGATGCAAGTTGGATCACCAACGTCGAAGATCATTCATCTATGACTGGTTGGATATTCCTACTTGGAGGAGGTGCTATCTCATGGGCTTCTAAAAAGCAAACATGCATTACAAATTCAACCATGGAGTCTGAATTCGTAGCTTTGGCTGCAGCTGGTAAGGAAGCTGAATGGTTGAGGAATTTGATACATGGAATTCCTCTGTGGCCAAAGCCAATATCTCCTATTTCCATCCGTTGTGACAGTGAAGCTACATTGGCTAAGGCTTATAGCCAAATGTATAATGGAAAGTCTAGGCACTTAGGTGTTAGACACAGTATGGTTCGTGAGCTGATTTCAAATGGAGTGATATCCGTTAGTTTTGTTAGATCACAGCGAAATTTGGCGGATCACTTGACGAAAGCATTATCCCGAGACTTGGTGCACAAGTCGGCTATTGGAGTGGGATTGAAGTCCATATAGATCTTCCAAAATGAGACGCCCAATTCCCTTCTAGTACAACGCTAGGAGTTGAATTAAATGAGGTAAGCTTACTTTCTGAAGATTGAAACACATAAAATATTCTGATCCCAAATTATTTGTTTAGACCTGCAAGTTGAGTTAGGTTGAAGTTATTCTTCTTAATAGTTCTTTTGAAAAATTGCGTATGCAGGCGCAAGATGTAAAAGAACTACCTATGTGAGCATGAAGTTTTGCCGCTTCAAGGAGCTATGGACTTAGCTGTCGATATGTTCACTGAAGGATTGGGTCACATGGCTTATAATAGTGTCAGGTTTATCTTAGGGATATGTAAGAAACTGATGTGTACATTATTTTATAGTTCTCATATGAATTGAAGGGTTCAAATCTTCACGAACACCCTGATTTTCGAATTCTCGTAAATATTATACTAAGTGGAAATTCAATTCTTCACAAACATTTGCATTTATGCATTAGTTTGTTCTATTAGTTTGATTATTTTAGTAAATCAAGGATTACACTAAAATAGGGTGGATTTGTTGGTGATTTTAGTGTCATCCAACATTCATTTTAGTTAATTGAGATTTACTTGAATGCAGGAGTTAACTAGTTATACTTACCAACGGGTTCGGAGAGTGTGGAGTACACGCCCGTAAGAGTTGGCTGCTAACTGTCGCGTAATTGTGGGGTCAAGGGGGATGCGCCCCCTTGCGGGGTCCAAGGGGCAGCGCCCCTGGCTGGTGCGTTATAAAAGGTTACAACCTTTAAAAATGTAACTGTTTTCATATACAGTTTTATGTTTCGTTCTTGACATATTCTGCATTCAGAAAACTCACAGAAATACACAGACTCTCTTTGATATCTAGATTAGAGATTTCATTGCCAAAAACTCTAATCACGTTCTTGTCTTATCCCTATAGAGATTTCGTGATACCAAAGCAATCATTGGGTCGAAATACTTTATAGAGAAAGTGATTACACGATTCAAAAATCAATCCGGACATTCAATTCTAACCCAATTTCTAACAGCTCACATACAACATTCCCCATTGCTTCTCTTAATTTCCCCTCATTTTCACTACCATACTACTATTATTAAGAATTAAATTCAAAGAAGCTAAGCAACAACTTTTCAGTTGTGGCTATTTTCAACGTGAGATTTATTTGTAAATGATTGATCCGATAATTTAATTGATATAACACTGAATGAATTAAGCAATATCTTAGTAATTGATGGAATTCAACATTTCAACAAGTTCTTAATGTTAACTTATTCATGAAACCAATTCATTAAGAGTTACAACAAGCGGAAGCAAAATATTAAGAAAGCATGTTAATATGTTAAACCACTTTAGATGAATTCCATATAGTTATCAAGTCATGAAATAATGCTTACATATAACAAAGAAGGAAGAAGATTATACCTCCTTTATGATGAGTTATGAGCTGAATTTGGACAGCAAAATGATGATGAAAATGATGGAAGAAAGCTACCAACTTGAACCCTCAAGTGTGCAATACCCTAATCCTTTGATGCACCAACACCACCCTTTAAGTTAGTTAAGATTTAGACACTTAATTAGCTAATTAAGCAAGCTTAAAACCCTTTTAATTGCACCCAAAATTCTGATCAGCAGCAACTAGAAAGAAGATGATGAATGGAGCCTCAAAACTATGAAACCTCAAGTGTTTATACCCCAAACTTATAACCAACACTTATTGCTTTGGTTAGGATTTAATAACACTTGAATTTCTCACTTGCAAAACCACTTGAACCCCTTTTTGTTCAGCTCAAAATTCGGCCAGAATCATGCAGCAGAAAGTTTGAAAGAGTTTTCTAACTTGTAAGTGCAAAATAAGAGTCAAAACTTTGTTTTAAGTGTTAAGCATGCACTTGGGAATATTTGTATCAAAAGTAACAAGAATAAACTAGCATGGGACTTGTCTTGGAGTCCCAAAATCTGCCCATCCATGCCATTATTTTATAACAAGAATGTTTATAAAAAAAACTTGATGTTTTATATATAAAACTTGTTATAAAATATATGCATTGTTTAGTTACTTATATACTTTATAAACTCTTTATAAAATATAACACAATATAATTATTTAAACCTATAAACAATTATATATAATTATCCAAATAATTTATCTCAAGTGATAATATTTTAGAAAACCGATTTTCTAAAATTCAAGTGTCGCGTATTTACTTAACGATCCAATCGCTAAGATTAAATACATTTAAAGTGTTGGTAAGCTTGTTATTGGGTATGACCCGACTTGGATCATAATATATTAGCCACATTAATTAAATATGTCTCTCGGGCATATGAAAATCCTTCAATCTCCCACTTGCACGAGAAACATAAGAAATTAATGCAAGTGATGGATACCACCTAACGACCGTCCATCACCCCCAATATGTTATGACTTTGTGCCATTCAATAACATCATCCCTTTCGAGTTTCCCATCTCGAATATGAATAAATGAATCTTTCATTATTTCCTTTTGTCCTAGATGTCATACTAAATCCAAGAGACACAGAGTGATCACTCTCTTCTAGATTTAACTTTATCAGGCCTTAGACATCTGACTCTCAACGAATAAGAGGGACAAATTCCATCTTGATTACATACGTCCTAGATATATATACTTTGCATTACACCTGAGCTCTTCCTTATGAACTACCATATTTCAGAATAGCGAAGGAAAGAATCAAGGCACAATACTTGGTAAATATCTGAACCCAATATGTATCTCAGGTCAGAGGATACAATGATATTCACCTTTACTCAAGATTACATGTGATCAACCACAAAGGCTCCATTTAGTAAATCTTGAGGGCGGGTCTTCCAATATTTGTATCCCACAAATATCTATGAACCTTGGTTGCAACCTTGCCCCACATTCATCCCGTGAATGTATACCAGTCCAAGTTCATAATAGTCTAAACCTCACACTTGCTCCCACAAATGTGATCGACTACGGAATTTAGAATAATAGCTTATTCATGGATAAAATATGCAAAATAGGAACCTGACTCAAGATTAATAAATTAACACCATAATTATATTAATGAGTTTGAACAATTTCGTTCCGTTACAATACTTAAAACAGATCATGACCAATCACTAGAATATCGAAGCCCTAAAGCACAAACATGTCCTGCATGTTTTGATCCATGTAAGAGCTTCGTGAGTGGATCCGCTATGTTAAGATCTGTGTGAACTTTGCGAATACATATCTTTCCCTTTTCAACTTCATCCCTTATGTAGTTGAATCTCCGCTCAATGTGACGGGTCTTTTGGTGAGCACGAGGTTCTTTGATTTGAGCAATCGCACCCTCGTTATCACAAAAGATCTCAAGAGGGTCCTGAATGGAAGGGACTACTCCTAAGTCGTCGATGAATTTCTTCATCCATGCAGCTTCCTGAGCTGCCAATGATGCGGCGATGTACTCCGACTCTGTAGTGGATAAAGCAACAACATCCTGTTTTGAACTCTTCCAAGAGACCGCACCTCCATTTAACGTGAAGACATAACCGGATTGTGATCGAGAATCATCTCGATCAGTTTAGAAACTTGCATCTACGTAACCTTTTACAGCGAGTTCCTCCTCACCAGACCCGTATATAAGAAACATATCCTTAGTCCTCCTAAGGTATTTCAATATACTTTTGACAGCAATCCAATGACTGTTTCCTGGGTTATTCTGGTATCTACTTGTCAGGCTAAGAGCGCATGACACATCCGGTCTAGTGCATATCATTGCATACATGATTGACCCAATAGCAGACGCATATGGGACTTTCTTCATTCTCTCCTGTTCATCTTTCGTGGTGGGTCACTGAGATGAACTGAGAAGTGTTCCCTTTTGAATAGGTACCAAACCTTTCTTAGAGTTCTCCATCTTGAACCTTTTCAAGATCTTTTCAATGTATGCACTTTGATTCAAACCTATCAGCTTCTTGGATCTATCCCTGTAGATCCCAATCCCCAAAACGTATTGTGCTTCTCCAAGATCCTTAATGGAGAAGCATTTACTTAACCAAGTTTTAACTCCTTGCATTGTCGGAACATCATTTCCAAATAGTAATATATCATCCACATATAATACAAGGAACATGATAGTGCTCCCACTATCTTTCTTGTATACACAAGCTTCATCACCATTTTTAATGAAGCTAAATTTCTTGGCCTCCTCATTAAAACGATGATTCCACATTCTAGATGCTTGTTTCAATCCGTAGATTGACTTCTTTAACTTGCATACCTTCTTAGGATATTTCGGATCAACAAAACCTTCAGGCTGAACCATGTAGACATCTTCCTCAAGATGTCCGTTTAGGAAAGCGGTCTTGACATCCATTTGCCATATTTCATAATCATAATAAGCAGCAATGGCAAGTAATATCCTAATAGACTTTAGCATTGCCACAGGCGAAAAAGTTTCACCATAGTCAACCCCTTGAGTTTGAGTGAAACCTTTTGCTACAAGTCTAGCTTTATATGTATCCAAGTTTCCATGTATGTCGGTTTTCATCTTGAAAATCCATTTACAATCAACTAGCCTTGAGCCAGTAGGTTGTTCAACAAGTTCCCAAACTTGGTTGTCATACATGGATTGCATCTCAGCGTTCATGGCTTCCTGCCATTTATCCTTATCAATCCTTGATAAAGCATCTTGGTAGTTTGTTGGTTCATCCAAATCAACCACATAGCAACCATCCATGAGAAACCCATATCTCTCAGGAGGATTACTAATCCTACCAGATCTGCGAACGTCTTGTGTATTTTGATCATCCATTTGATCACTCTCAACATTTTCATGTTGAGTGCTAGTGTCAACCAATTGTGTATCATCTACTTGATCTTGAACCTCTTCAAGATCTATCTTCCTTTCACTATTTCCTTCCATTAGGAACTTAGTTTCAAGGAATTCAGCCTTTCGAGCAACAAATACATTTTGCTCGGATGGATCATAGAAATAATATCCCATATCATCCTTGGGATATCCTATGAAGATACACTTCGTGGATCGAGCATTCAACTTATTAGGGACGTAACGCTTAGGATAAGCTTCACATCCCCATACCTTTAAGTATGATAGAGATGGAGGTTTTCCAAACCACATCTCATGAGGAGTTCGTTCCACTTTCTTGGTTGGGGCCATATTTAAAATACGAGCCGCGGAGCATAGACAATAACCCTAAAATGACAGAGGTAACGAGCTTCTAGCCATCATTGATCGAACCATATCCATTAGGGTTCGGTTCCTTCTTTCGGATACACCATTAAGCTGTGGTGTCCCGGGTGGAATAAGTTGCGAGATAATCTCACAACTTCTAAGATGATCTTGGAAGGCATCGCTTAGGTATTCACCTCCTCTATCGGTACGGAGTACCTTGATTGTCTTATTGAGTTGATTTTGTACTTCGTTTTGATACTCTTTGAATGCTTCAAAAGTTTCGTCCTTATGTCTTAACAAGTAGACATATCCGAAACGACTGAAGTCATCAATGAAAGTAACGAAGTATCTTTCACCATTCCTAGTTATGGGCTTAAAGGGTCCACATACATCCGAATGTATTAATCCCAATAAGTTCTTAGCCCTTTCGTAGGTCCCTTTGAAAGGTGCTTTAGTCATTTTGCCTTGTAAACAAGATTCACATACATCAAACGAGTCTAGTTCATTTGATTTCAAAAGGCCATTCTTTTGAAGTGTATGCATTCGATTCTTGTTTATGTGACCAAGGCGACAATGCCATAAGTAGGAATCACTCAAATCCCTTTTGAGTTTCTTGGTACTAGTATGGTATATTGAGCTACTAGATGATGTGTCATCATGAATCAATTCATAAATTCCATTTGAAGGCGAGACCTTAAAATAGAATACATTATCTAAATAAACGTGGATATCATATTAACAAAATTAAGATAAAAACCACATTGTTTTAAACGGGAAACTGAAATAATGTTTCGACATAAATCCGGTGCATACAAAACATTGTTCAAAATAAGTTCCAAACCACTTGGAAGCTTTAATACAAAGTCTCCTTGAGCCTTCACTTGCACTTTGGCTCCATTACCCATAAAGAGACTTGATGTTCCCGTTTGCTTGCTACTTCTTTTAAACCCCTGCAAAGAATTGCAAATGTGAGTTCCACATCCAGTGTCTAATACCCATGTATTAGAAGAAGTAATACTAAGCTCTATATATACCATATATATATTACCTGAGGTTTGCCCCGCATCCCTCTTTTCCTTCAACTCCTTAAGGTAGACCGGGCAGTTGCGTTTCCAGTGACCCATTTCACCGCAACCGAAGCACGGGTCTTCCTTGGGGTTTGCTTGTCCGACAACCTTTTGCTTCTTGTTCATGTTTTTGGTTGGGGTAACCATCCTCCCCTTTCCCTTGCCTTGATGGGCGGGTCCTTTCCTCTTAGCCGCCTTTGGCTTAGAGGTGTTGTTACCTTTGGACCCACCATCATTGATCATTAGCACGGGTGAAGCCCTCTTACCCATGCTAGTTTCTGTCGTCCTAAGCATGCCATGAAGTTCGCCAATGGTCTTATCCATCCCATTCATATTGTAATTAATTACAAATTGGTCAAACCTCTTTGACAAGGAGTTTAGGATAAGATCCGTGGCTAGCTCATTGGATATGTTGAGATTAAGACGGTTTGCGCGATCAATGAGGCTTTTCATCTTAAGGACATAAGATGAAACGGATTGGGAGTCGTCCATACGACATGCATGAAGCGCTCGAACGGTCTCGAAGCGCTCGACACGTGCTTGTTGAAGGAACATCTCCTTCAATTGCGTGATCATGTCGTATGCAGTATGATGCTCGAAATCCTTTTAGAGTTCGGGTATCATAGTCCCAAGCATTAGGTAAGCGACTTGCACCGAATCGGTGCAATACTTATCCCAATAAGCCATGCCTTCCATATCATCCTCGTCGGGTTGATCGGGAATGGGGTCCTCCAACACATACGCCTTATCCTCGAGTTTGAGGACAATCCTAAGATTGCGGAACCAATCCATAAAGTTCGTATGGTTGAGTTTGTCTTTCTCGAGGAGAGACCTTAATGATAGGTTGTGTAAGTTAATTGGTGCATTTTGCGTGTTGTTGATGTTATTAGTGGCCATCTACAATATTTAACAAAGTTCATTTAAGTATTGATTTTAAATTTAATAAACAATACCCTTTTATATTTTAATTGACATATTAAATATTAGAATCCAACGGTAAATCAAATTTCGGTTAGGTGACCTTTATCCGGTTATTTGATTTAGCTAGGTAGTCATAATGACAATTGCAATCCTTTTGCAACTTCTAAATTATGGGATCATGCAATCCTTTTGCATGGCATATTTATCCCATCAACGCCTATTTGTTCCTCATGCTTCGGTGACCCTAAGTTCATGATTCCCAAATCAAGTCGTCCTACTTGTGTAAACGTGTAAACTTAACATACAAGTGGTTAGGTGACCTTTATCCCACAAGCATGCGAAATTCACCTCAACCATATTAGTTTGTTCATGACGGTTAGGTGACCTTTATCCCATCATGAGTTCCCTAATATGTCTAAGTGTCACACAAAAGGGTGGCGTTTAACTTGTTTACCTTGTTAATAGAAGGGATTTTAAGTTTCCATTAATTCTAGTTTAAGAAAACTTTTATGCCATACACCAACATGCATTTAGTGTATGGTTCATTTGAAATCCATTTTCAAGTCATGTAATTTTAGCCAATTACTTGATATAAACCATTTTATACATATGATCATTATCATGTTCTTAATAACCGTTTATTAATATCCTTTTTACCATTTCAATTTATCCGATTAAATTGTGGTTTGGTAAATATCATGTTGTTAATAATTTAACCAATTAAATTTTAGTTTTGCTTGTTGTTAACTTGTGTGATAACTTGTTGTAGTAACATGCACAATCCACAATCATACAAGAAATTAAAACAACCACGCATGCAAAACAAATGTTCACAATCAAGCCTTTTGGTAGACATTTTGTTTAGCCGAAAACAAAATGCCACCGGTCAATGGGTAAAACACAAAGTAAGAGGTTTTAACCTCCCACTTAACCTTGCATCCACATGCTTCTTGTGTTCTTCCTTGTGATCTTCATGCATCTTCATCTTGTTACAAAATATATCCTAATACATTTTGTCTAGAAAATGAAAACACATCCTAATTTATTTTACATGCCAAATATAAAATAAATTACATAACCAAAATTAATATTACATACCAAATGAATAATTAATTTTACAAACCAAATTGAATGAATATTACAACCATTCAACCAAACAAATATCCATTCAAACACACATGCATACATCATAAGGTCAAGGCATTGATTGTGAACTACAATATACAACAAATATGACCAATTTGCAAGTTCCAAACCCACTTTTGGAACCCTTAAAATTCGGCCAAAATCATGAACCCACCCAAACCCCAATATTTTTACATTCTACTTTCATGCATGTACATAGAATGCAAAGTTGGTGGGTTTTAAAGACCATATATAAGAAGCATATTTCATAGACTTCGGCTCTGATACCATTGATGGAATTCAACATTTCAACAAGTTCTTAATGTTAACTTATTCATGAAACCAATTCATTAAGAGTTACAACAAGCGGAAGCAAAATATTAAGAAAGCATGTTAATATGTTAAACCACTTTAGATGAATTCCATATAGTTATCAAGTCATGAAATAATGCTTACATATAACAAAGAAGGAAGAAGATTATACCTCCTTTATGATGAGTTATGAGCTGAATTTGGACAGCAAAATGATGATGAAAATGATGGAAGAAAGCTACCAACTTGAACCCTCAAGTGTGCAATACCCTAATCCTTTGATGCACCAACACCACCCTTTAAGTTAGTTAAGATTTAGACACTTAACTAGCTAATTAAGCAAGCTTAAAACCCTTTTAATTGCACCCAAAATTCTGATCAGCAGCAACTAGAAAGAAGATGATGAATGGAGCCTCAAAACTATGAAACCTCAAGTGTTTATACCCCAAACTTATAACCAACACTTATTGCTTTGGTTAGGATTTAATAACACTTGAATTTCTCACTTGCAAAACCACTTGAACCCCTTTTTGTTCAGCTCAAAATTCGGCCAGAATCATGCAGCAGAAAGTTTGAAAGAGTTTTCTAACTTGTAAGTGCAAAATAAGAGTCAAAACTTTGTTTTAAGTGTTAAGCATGCACTTGGAAATATTTGTATCAAAAGTAACAAGAATAAACTAGCATGGGACTTGTCTTGGAGTCCCAAAATCTGCCCATCCATGCCATTATTTTATAACAAGAATGTTTATAAAAAAAACTTGATGTTTTATATATAAAACTTGTTATAAAATATATGCATTGTTTAGTTACTTATATACTTTATAAACTCTTTATAAAATATAACACAATATAATTATTTAAACCTATAAACAATTATATATAATTATCCAAATAATTTATCTCAAGTGATAATATTTTAGAAAACCGATTTTCTAAAATTCAAGTGTCACGTATTTACTTAACGATCCAATCGCTAAGATTAAATACATTTAAAGTGTTGGTAAGCTTGTTATTGGGTATGACCCGACTTGGATCATAATATATTAGCCACATTAATTAAATATGTCTCTCGGGCATACGAAAATCCTTCAGTAATATAACATTAAAGAGAGGCTAAATCAAACAATAATAGCTCCAAATACTGTTTATGAAGGGAAAAAACCCTTACTTTTTTCGTCGCCACCGGCCAACAGGGAATGACAAAAGAGAAGATAAATCACAACCCTTAGTAGCAATAGATTCGACGACATGTTAATAAACAACAAAAAGGCAGCGACAAGGAGAAAAACTTAATTTGTTCATCGCCACCCCGAAACAAAACTGATAATTGCAAAAAGAGCAGAAATCGAATCATATACCAGAGAGAGAACATGCAACAAACGTGAAAAGACCAAACGAAAGCCTAAACTTCCAGTCATCGATCATGTCATACCCCATCCTAATCCTCATGGACGAAGTCATCAACATTTGGTCCCATTGCGAGGTGATGTCCTAAATATACCAAGAACGACTCCATGTAATATCTTTAAAATGAGCAAATGCACAGCGAAAGGTTTCTTTCATACCTGAGAATAAACATGCTTTGAAGTGTCAACCAAAAGGTTGGTGAGTTCATAGGTTTATCATAATAAATCATTCCATAATTTTAATAGACCACAAGATTTCAGATATTTAATTGTACACGTAACCCGAGTACAAAATAGTACGCATAACCTACGAATTAAAAATCATTCATATGGTGAACGCTTGATAACCTAACTAACAGGATGCATATAGAATATCCCCATCATTTCAGGACTCTCATCGGACATGATAATCGAAGTACTAAAGCATTCATAACCCGAATGGGACGTGTCGAGGTCCATAGATCTATCTTTAGGATTCGCATCAATTGGTGGAAATTATAATAAACACCAATTCTTAGGCTACCAAACTAAAAAGGGGCATATTCGATTCGATAATCCAACCATAGAATGTAGTTTCGATTACTTGTGTCTATTTCGTAAAACATTTATAAAAATAGCTCATGTATTCTCAGTCCCAAAAATATAAAAAAAGGGAATAATGAAACTCACGATACGATATTTTGTAGTAAAAATATGCATACGACGGAACTGAACAATGCAGGGTTGGCCTCGGATTCACGAACCTATATCATTTATATATATATATATATATATATATATATATATATATATATATATATATATATATATATATATATATATATATATATATATATTAACACACATAATTGTAATCGAACAAATTTATATATATATATATATGTATATATATATATATATATATATATATATATGTATATATATATATAAATTTATTAGTTATATCGTTATCATATTAATACCCTATATGTTTCATGTACTCATTTTATATATTTTAAATAAATAAAAATATTAATTTTGTTATGTTATATGTATTAAATATATATATATATATATATATATATATATATATATATTTATATTTATATATATATATATATATATATATATATATATATATATATATATATATATATATATATATATATATATATATATATATAAATGTATATATATATCATTTGTTTGTTAATATATTAATAATAATACTAAAATAATGTTATTAATGATAAAAATAATAATAATGATAATACTAATACTAATAATAATGATAATAATATTAATAATTCTATTAAGGATAATAATAATGATAGTTTTAATAATAAAGATAATCTTATTATAAATGATAAGTTTAATACAACTTTTAATTTTAATACTTTATATAATAAGAATGATAATAATAATAGTAGTAATAATAATAACTATAATATCTATAATAATAATACTTTTACTAATAATGATATTAATAACAATAATACTTATAATAATGATAATAATAATAATAATAATAATAATAATAATAATAATAATAATAATAATAATAATAATAATAACAATAATAATCCTAATAATATCAATAATAATAATAATAATAATAATAATAATAATAATAATAATAATCATATTAATAAAAGTAATAATAATAATAATAATAATAATAATAATAATAATAATAATAATAATAATAATAATAAAGTACAACCTTTGAAGAAAGGAGCTTTAAAAATAAAACGCCACTGCCCGGGATCGAACCCGGGACCTCTCATTCCCCTAACACAGTCCCAAACCTTCCCTCTATCTGCTGCTTTTCTGAATTAAATCTCAATCTAATTACTATAACTCGTCTAGCTCAGCTTCTTTCGGCCCAACAGAAAACATAAAGTGGGTCTCAGCCCAATAATACCAAACGGCCCAAATTGTAGATCCAAAAGAATACGGCCCAACTTGCAATTTAGGATCCCATGTAACTAGTCCAAAAGAAAATCATTTGGCCAATAGTAACTGCATTAATCGGCCAAAAAAAATGATCCAAAAGGCAAATCAAGGTTTACGGTTTAAAACAAATTCGTGATAGGAAAAGCAATTTGCAGCAGCCATATGTGACCACACCCATCGTCTTTATCACTTTAATCATCTCAATTATTATCAATGTCATTAAGGTAACGATAGCAATAATAACAGGTGGTGATATTTATTTTATGGAATCCAGCAGAGCAACCCACCAAATAATCAAGTGGGTCTTCGATAACAGGAACAACCGACAGAAATATTTCGTGTAGCAGGCAGTCAACAGTAACAGGTTCGTGGGTCTGCTTCGAACAGAAAATAGATGCAGTGTAGTAGTGATGATGGTGATCGGATTAGATTGAGTTTGTGGTGTTTAGGGTGATCATGTACGTGGGTGTGGTGGTTTTAGTGGGTTTATTAATGGTGTTATGAAACTGTAACCATGATGGCAACAGCAGTAATAATGATTGCAAGTTGATTTTCGAAGGTTGTAGGTATTTGGTTTCGTGGTGATTCAAACAGGAACAAGATAGAATACAGCAACATGAAGAATTAAAGATGGCAGTTTTAAAGGTAGGAGAGGGGTCACAGGTGGTGGCGGTTTATATGGGTTTCGTAGGTGGTGATGACATGATGTTTAATTAAAATGGTATTGGTGAAGGTGATGATTAAAGTGGTTTAGAAGTGGTGAAGCGGGTCTTCGAATCACAGCAACAACAGTAGATGGTATAAGTTAAAATGAGTGTGTTTTGATTTATTAAATGTAAATAGAAACAAACGGAAGTGAAAATGAGTTGTAGATTATGGTGATGGTTGTGATCGATGAAGTGGTGATTCTAAGTGCATTTATGATGATTTGATAAAGATGGAGATCGGATGTTGGTGATCCTCAATTGTGCAATAAGAGATACTATCGTATAATACAGAGAGTGATAAAGAGATGATTAAGAGTGATGTTGTTGATATGGGTGTTGTTCTTGGGCTCGGTTCAACAACAACACTTGAGTTTTGAAATTCGAACAGAACTGGATCACGAAAACAGCTGTAAAATAGCAACTAACGGTGGTCTAATGGTGATGATTAAAGGTATACGATAAGTAGAAGGAACCAGTGGTGGTTCTCAGTTATGAAGGTGTTGTGTCATGGTGGTCAAAGTGATGATGAGGATGGAAGGGTACCGGTTAGAGAACAAAAGGAGATACATGGTTGTGTTGTGTTTTTGATCGATGGAATTTGCAGGGTGTTAATTTTGGTTCACAAAGGAAATAAGAAGCATAACTAGATAGGTGGTGGGATGGAATGATAAAGAAAGAAAATAGAAAAGTAATATAAGTGGGTTTGGGATGTGGATCATTCAGGGTACTAAGTATATATCTAATATAACTTTAGTTAGTTGGAATCCAAAAACAGGGATAATTCACTAACATAATTTGATTCATGAGATAAATAAGTGTGTCAAAAAGTAAAGTCATCATTCACTTGTTATCTATATATGTAAATTAGTTATGGGATTTAGACAAAAACAGTGTCAATTAGGAATAGAAAAAGGAAGAAACATGTAAACGAGATAGATTGATGGTTCACTTTACCAAGTGGGGAGAAAGAAAACAAAAGTGTTGGCTATGTTATATCACGAGTGAAATAGGAAAGAACAAGGAAAAAAAATTATACTGATAGAGATATCTAACAGATTGCAGGAGTTAATATCTAAGTTTATATATTATAATTAATAAATATAAATATAATAATAATATTGTTAATATTAATAATAAAAATTATCATAATAATAATAATATTATTAACAATGATATTATTAATTATTAATAATAATATTCACAAATACATAATTATTTACATAACATGAAATATTATAAATTTATATAATATTTATAAATTATCACAATATTCATAATTATGTATAGAAATTATAGGTTCTACTTAAACGGGTTAAATATCAATCGAATGAGAAATGAGCGTTACAATCGATTACAAAATAAATTCGAAATTATATATATATTCAATATACTTCATTTACATATATAGATATGTTTTAAATAGTAATTATTAATTTTTTTTTATTTTACATTATTAATTCTAACAATTACATCATATAATATTTCAAATTATAATTATAATTATTGTTTATATATATATATATATGTATATATATATACACACATATATATATGTATATATATATATATATATATATACACATATATATATATATATATATATATATATATATATATATATATATATATATACACACACACATATATATGTATATATACACATATATATTTACAATTAATTGTTCGTGAATCGTCGAAACTGGTCGAGGTTGAATGAATGTATGAAAACAGTTCAAAATTTTTGAGACTCAACCTAACAGACTTTGCATATCGTGTCAAAAATATTAAATCGTATCGAGAGTTTGGTTTAAAATTAGTCGAAATTTTTTCGGGTCGTCACAGTACCTACCCGTTAAAGAAATTTCGTCCTGAAATTTGATCGAGATCGTCATGGGTAACAATAAGAATGTTTTCCTGACGAATATGAGTTGATAAATAGAGTTTTATTACTGTTGAGTAATATGGATAAGATAATTCGATTACTCGATGAGTACGGGTGAAGCTATCACGAAATAGTAAAATGAGAAATAAAGATTCATCTTAATTGTTGACGTAGTCATGATTGAATTCCGAATTTCAAAGAATTTAAAGAAATCTTCTAATCAGAAAGAAAATGTAATCGCACGATTTATTAGCAAACTGTCGGAATTACGGAAGAACAGAAATATTAAGGAAATATTTTCGTGATATGCTTAGAGATTAAGTAGAATGAAAGAGTCGTGTAACATAGCAGATGATGATGGTATTGTCTATGAATCATCACGTTCCATTAGAAATTCAGCATGACTTACTGTAATATAATCACGTTGGCCGGGCGTCATTATATTATACTAACTCATGCTTCAATCCCCAATACTTCTCCAGAAATCATTCATAATTTAAACTCGAAGGTTATATAATTTAGAAACTAAAACAGTTTCTTTTATAATGTAATATAGATAGTATGAAGAGATAAATAATTTCGGACACGAATATTTATGAAAATATCCTCAGAAATATCAAAAATATTTATGATGATATCTTAAAATTTATAGAATCGAAGGTTGATGAAGAAAAATTCTTCTGCAAGATTTTAACAAGAGTGAGGAGCAAGATATTCGCTGAAGATTTCATTGGATCCAGAATTACCTGGATTCCTTGAATACAGAATTTGGTCCTTGTATTTGTCCGCAGTCTCCTTCGTGGTTTGCTCAATCCGTTTTTCAGTTCCAAAACTGAGCTTTTTCGACACACCATTCTTTATTATCAAGCTTGTGGTCATTAAGACCATCTATAGCTTTTGCTGCTTCATCAGCATTCTCATATTCGAATCATTGGTTATCAATCCGAGTTGTTTTCAAGAGTTTGAAGGGTTTGAATGAAGATGGTAATTGTCAAGATACAAATGATGTTTAAGATGTAATCAAGTGGCAAACTTGAAGGAATGTTTAACTGTAGAAGTTGTAACTTATTAGCAATAATTTAAATCAAAATGTGATATAATTAATATTTTCTACTCTTTTAATACTTTTTAATTATTCAAAGTTATTCGTCCAGTAGTCTAATAGTCCAATAGTTCAATATATATTCTAGTTAATCAAGGTTATATTATATTGTCTCGGGATTAACTAAGACTAGTATATTATGACAGTATTTAAATGATGATATTTAAAGTGCGTAAAATAAATAACAGTATTTAAATGATGATATTTAAAATTGAGAGTATTAAAATTGCGATAATTAATTGCAATAATTAAAATGACAATAAATAAAATTTAATAAGAAAATAGTCATAACGGGTATAGGAACAGTTAGCTAGGATTTGGTTAATATAGATTTATAATTTTACGTAGTTAATTAATTGGTTACTAATTAATTTTATTTTGTCCATTATTTTCTTCATTATGCCACTTGACAAATCTTGAATTGGATTCTGATTGGTAAAAATTCGTATATGAAATTGAATTGGAATGAAAATGGTTGTTCGTGGATGAACGGATACGTATATCTGTGGTTGTGAGTAGGATAGTAAATGACTGTTGAATCGGACTTGAAGAATGTACAGTGTAACATGTTAATGTGAGATCTAAATATTTCTAGGGTATTACCTACCCGTTAAAATATTCTCATCATTAATAGTTTGTACAAAAGAATTTTTAATTACAGTCTTTATGAAAATATACTTACATATATATATTCTTCAGATGTAATTATGGACTTAATGAGTTAATATAACATTAAACTCATTTGATTTACCGTTAGAACTAGAATACATAATCTCTAAAACATTAGATATTACATAATCGCCATGTAAAACGAAGATAATGATGTAGAACGATATGTAGAACGAAGATTATCGATGTAGAACTAAGATTATGCTCGAGGTATAGTTTGTGATGTTGAGGCGTGTGATGTTGCTAGTACTGGTGCTGTCGGTGCTGATGCTGGTGGTGCTGTTGATGCCGGTGTTGACGGTGATGCCTGCAAGTTGTGCATCGTACTCTCCAAAGCTACTACTAGAGCACGAAGTTCATTGACTTCTTCTATTACTCCGGGATGGTTGGTGGTTGGAACGAGTGGATGAATAAGGTTTAGAATTCGAGATATTATATAATCGTTGCGAGATATTCTGGAAATGATAGTGAAAATAGTGTTTCGGACTGGTTCGCCGGTAAGTGCTTCAGGTTCATCGCCAAGAGGTGAATTCGGTTGGTGGAAGGGATCGCCTTCTTATCGTCTCCATTGATTAAGTCGACTACGAACCCATCCCCAATTCATCCAGAATTGATGATGGCTGATTGGTTGATCCATTCCGGTTACACTGCCTTCGGAGCTCGAGTGGAAATCCATATCGGAATAGCTATCGGAATCCGAGGAATTTGAACTAGTTGCGAGTTCCATCTTGTACGGTCGGATAAAGGATTTTCGATATGAAATGATTTTCGGATATCGGATGATATTCTAATTACATAGAATACCTATATATGGTACAGAAGATCCCGTAGATTACGGAGGAACTCTCGGAAGCTATCGGGCAAAGTTTATAGTAACAGATATGCTAAGATATGAATCTGTCTATACACTATCTATGCAATAAATGCAGTAAGACGTGTCTACACTTAGGAATGATAAGCAGGCAATTTTCTACTAGGGATGATAAACAAAACTTATAATATGCAGCTAAGGTCGAAGTCCAGACTCACTAATGCATCCTAACAACTATCAGTTAGACACACTAATGTAAGACCTGGTTTGCTAAGACCACCACTCTGATACCACATGTCATACCCCGTCCTAATCCTCCTGGACGAAGTCATCAACATTTGATCCCATTGCGAGGTGATGTCCTAAATATACCATGAACGACTCCATGTAATATCTTTAAAATGAGCAAATGCACAGCGGAAGGTTTCTTTCATACCTGAGAATAAAAATGCTTTAAAGTGTCAACCAAAAGGTTGGTGAGTTCATAGGTTTATCATAATAAATCATTCCATAATTTTAATAGACCACAAGATTTCAGATATTTAATTGTACATGTAACCCGAGTACAAAATAGTACGCATAACCTGCGAATTAAAAATCATTCATATGGTGAACGCTTGAAAACCGAACTAACAGGATGCATATAGAATATCCCCATCATTCCAGAACTCTCATCGGACATGATAATCGAAGTACTAAAGCATTCGTAACCCGAATGGGACGTGTCGAGGTCCATAGATCTATCTTTAGGATTCGCGTCAATTGGTGGCAATTATAATAAACACCAATTCTTAGGCTACCAAGCTAAAAAGGGGCATATTCGATTCGATAATCCAACCATAGAATGTAGTTTCGATTACTTGTGTCTATTTCGTAAAACATTTATAAAAATAGCGCATGTATTCTCAGTCCCAAAAATATAATAAAAGGGAATATTGAAACTCATGATACGATATTTTGTAGTAAAAATATGCATGCGACGGAACTGAACAATGCAGGGTTGGCCTCGGATTCACGAACCTATATAATTTATGTATATATATATTAACACACATAATTGTAATCAAACAAATTTATATATATATATATATATATATATATATATATATATATATATATATATATATATATATATATATATATATATAAATTTATTAGTTATATCGTTATCATATTAATACCCTATATGTTTCATGTACTCATTTTATATATTTTAAATAAATAAAAATATTAATTTTGTTATGTTATATGTATTATATATATATATATATATATATATATCATTTGTTTGTTAATATATTAATAATAATACTAAAATAATGTTATTAATGATAAAGTAATAATAATGATAATACTAATACTAATAATAATGATAATAATATTAATACTAATAATAATGATAATAATATTAATAATTCTATTAAGGATAATAATAATGATAGTTTTAATAATAAAGATAATCTTATTATAAATGATAAGTTTAATACAACTTTTAATTTTAGTATTAGTACTTTATATAATAAGAATGATAATAATAATAGTAGTAATAATAATAACTATAATATCTATAATAATAATACTTTTACTAATAATGATATTAATAACAATAATACTTATAATAATAGTAATAATAATAATAATAATAATAATAATAATAATAATAATAATAATAATAATAATAATAATAATAATAACAACAACAACAACAATAATAATCCTAATAATATCAATAATAATAATAATAAAAATAATCATATTAATAAAAGTAATAATAATAATAATAATAATAATAATAATAATAATAATAATAATAATAATAATAATAATAATAATAATAATAATAATAATAATAATACTAATAATAATAAAAGAGTACAACCTTTGAAGAAAGGAGCTTTAAAAATAAAACGCCACTGCCCGGGCTCGAACCCGCGACCTCTCATTCCCCTAACACACTCCCAAATCTTCCCTCTGTCTGCTGCTTTTCTGAATTAAATCTCAATCTAATTACTATAACTCGTCTAGCTCAGCTTCTTTCGGCCCAACAGAAAACATAAAGTGGGTCTCAGCCCAATAATACCAAACGGCCCAAATTGTAGATCCAAAAGAATACGGCCCAACTTGCAATTTAGGATCCCATGTAACTAGTTCAAAACAAAATCATTTGGCCAATAGTAACTGCATTAATCGGCCCAAAAAACGATCCAAAAGGCAAATCAAGGTTTACGGTTTAAAACAAATTCGTAATAGGAAAAGAAAATTGCAGCAGCCATATGTGACCACACCCATCGTCTTTATCACTTTAATCATCTCAATTATTATCAATGTCATTAAGGTAACTGATAATGCTAAAAACGAACATACATTTCATAGTATTATCCCTCAAGAAAGACAAGCTTTTAGTTGCAATTGTTCTATTTACAAGTGATATTCGTTTAAATAATAAAAGGTGAAGACAAAAGACAGATTCGACGAATTGAAGACGCAAACGACCAAAAAGATCATAAGTACAAAGTACAATCAAAATGGTTCAAATTATTCATGAGAAACGTCTCAAAATTATAAGAGTACAAGACGCGAAACGCAAAATACAAGATATTAAATTGTACGCAAGGACGTTCGAAAATCCGGAACCGAGACATGAACCAACTATCAACGCGCGACGCAACGGAGCTAAAATTACAAGTCAACGGAGTACAAGAATATAATATAATATATATATAATTATATTTAATTATATATATTATATTATATAATAAATAAATAAGCAGCCCACGTTTTTAAAGACTTTTGAGCTCTCCCAGCTGGCCATGCGATCGCATGGCCTGGAAGAACAAAAACCATGCGATCGCATGGCCCTGAAATCCAGGCGACACCCTATAAATTTCGCAGTTTTGGTTGATCTTTTACCATATATCCATCCATCTCTCTATCTATATACGTAAATATATATATATATATATATATATATATATATATATATATATATATATATATATATATATAATATATTTTAATTTTAATTTTAATTTTAAATTCTAATAATAAGGGTATGATAGCGAATGTTGTAAGGTTGTAAGTCGAAATTCTGTCCGTGTAACGCTACGCTATTTTTAATCACTGTAAGTTATGGTTATTGTTATTTTTAAATTAATGTCTTGTAGCTAAGTTATTATTATGCTTATTTAATGCCGAAGTAATCATGATGTTGGGCTAAATATTAAAATTGGGTAATTGGGCTTTGTACCATAATTGGGGTTTGGACAAAAGAACGACACTTGTGGAAATTAGACTATGGGCTATTAATGGGCTTTATATTAATTAAATGATACCTCGTTAATTTAATATATAGACTTATAATTTAACATATTTATATATAACCACATACGCTTAACTGGGTACGGTGGGCGGGATATCTATAAATACCAATAATTGTTCATTTTACCGGACACGGAACTGGATTAATAGTTAATAGACTTGTTAAAACAGGGGTGGATTACATTCAAGGGTAATTGGTGCAATTGTTAACAAAGTAGTAAAACCTTGGTTTACACGCAGTCGATAACCTGGTGTATTCATTAAACAAAGTATTAAGACCTTGTTACAATTCGAATCCCCAATTAGTTGGAATACTTGACTTCAGGAATAAGAATAATTTGACGAAGACTTTCGCACTTTATGATTATGACTGATGGACTATTATGGACAAATCCGTATGGACATATTGAATAATCCAGGACAAAGGACAATTAACCCATGGGAATAAACTAAAATCAACACGTCAAACATCATGATTATGGAAGTTTAAATAAGCATAATTCTTTTATTTCATATTTAATTGCACTTTTAATTATCGCACTTTTATTTATTGTCATTGTATTTAATTGCACTTTTAATTATCGTACTCTTTAATTATCGCAATTTTAATTTATCCACTTTTATTTATCGCAATTTCATTATCGTTATTTACTTTACGCTTTAAATTAAGTTATATTTATTTTTAATATTTTACATTAGGTTTTAACTGCGACTAAAGTTTTAAAATCGACAAACCGGTCATTAAACGGTAAATGAAATGTTCCGTTCTTATTGATTAAAAACGTTCCATATTAATTGATTTCGTTGCGAGGTTTTGACCTCTATATGAGACGTTTTTCAAAGACTGCATTCATTTTTAAAACAAACCATAACCTTTATTTCATAAATAAAGGTTTAAAAAAGCTTTACGTAGATTATCAAATAATGATAATCTAAAATATCCTGTTTACGCACGACCATTACATAATGGTTTACAATACAAATATGTTACATCGAAATCAGTTTCTTGAATGCAGTTTTTACACAATATCATACAAACATGGACTCCAAATCTTGTCCTTATTTTAGTATGCAACAGCGGAAGCTCTTAGTATTCACCTGAGAATAAACATGCTTTAAACGTCTACAAAAAATGTTGGTGAGTTATAGGTTTAACCTATATATATCAAATCGTAACAATAGACCACAAGATTTCATATTTCAATATACATCCCATACATAGAGATAAAAATCATTCATATGGTGAACACCTGGTAACCGACATTAACAAGATGCATATATAAGAATATCCCCATCATTCCGGGACACCCTTCGGATATGATATAAATTTCGAAGTACTAAAGCATCCGGTACTTTGGATGGGGTTTGTTAGGCCCAATAGATCTATCTTTAGGATTCGCGTCAATTAGGGTGTCTGTTCCCTAATTCTTAGATTACCAGACTTAATAAAAAGGGGCATATTCGATTTCGATAATTCAACCATAGAATGTAGTTTCATGTACTTGTGTCTATTTTGTAAATCATTTATAAAACCTGCATGTATTCTTATCCCAAAAATATTAGATTTTAAAAGTGGGACTATAACTCACTTTCACAGATTTTTACTTCGTCGGGAAGTAAGAGTTGGCCACTGGTTGATTCACAAACCTATAACAATATATACATATATATCAAAGTATGTTCAAAATATATTTATAAAACTTTTAATACATTTTGATGTTTTAAGTTTATTAAGTCAGCTGTCCTCGTTAGTAACCTATAACTAGTTGCCCACAGTTAGATGTACAGAAATAAATCGATAAATATTATCTTGAATCAATCCACGACCCAGTGTATACGTATCTCAGTATTGATCACAACTCAAACTATATATATATTTTGGAATCAACCTCAACCCTGTATAGCTAACTCCAACATTCACATATAGAGTGTCTATGATTGTTCCGCAATATATATATAGATGGGTCGACATGATAGGTCGAAACATTGTATACGTGTCTATGGTATCTCAAGATTACATAATATACAATATAAGTTGATTAGGTTATGGTTGGAATAGATTTATTACTAACTTTCACGTAGGTAAAATGAGTAGTTTTTATCAATCTTGTTTTACTCGCCATTTCTTCGTTTCTAATCCGTTTTGAGTGATTCCAGTGGCCACGGTTTCGTATTGAACTTAAATTTATGAATCTAAACAAAAAAAGTATAAGTTTATAGTCTGAAATACAAGTTACAAGTCGTTTTTGAAAGAGGTAGTCATTTTCGTCGAAAGAACGACATCTTGATGACCATTTTGAAAAACATACTTTCACTTTGAGTTTAACCATGATTTTTGGATATAGTTTCATGTTCATAAGAAAAATAATTTTTCCAGAAGTATAGCTTTTAAATCAAAGTTCTTCTTAGCTTTTAATTATCCCAACCAAAACAGCCCCCGGTTTTACTACGACGGCGTATATCCAGTTTTATGGTGTTTATCGTGTTTTCGGGTTTTAAATCATTAAGTTAGCATATCATATAGATATAGAACATATTTTTAGTTGATTTTAAAAGTCTAGTTAGAAGGATTAACTTTATTTGCGAACAAGTTTAGAATTAACTAAACTATGTTCTAGTGATTACAAGTTTATAACGTTGAATAAGACAGCTTTTTATGTATGAATCAAATGATGTTATGAACATCATTACTACCTCAAGTTCCTTGGATAAACCTACTGTAAATGTGAAAAATGGATCTAGCTTCAAAGGATCCTTGAATGGCTTAAAAGTTCTTGAAGCAGAATCATGACACGAAAACAATTTCAAGTAAGATTTCCACTCGAAATAAGATTGTTATAGTTATAGAAATTGAATTAAAGTTTGAATATGATTATTACCTTGTATTAGAAATATAACCTACTATAATTAACAAAGGTTTCTTGATCTTGGATGATTACTTGGAATGGATTTAGAAAACTTGGAAGTAAACTTGCAATCTTGGAAGTATTCTTGATTTTATGAAACTAGAACTTTTGGAATTTATGAAGAACACTAAGAACTTGAAGATAGAACTCGAGAGAGATCAATTATATGAAGAAAATTTAAGAATGAAAGTGTTTGTAGGTGTTTTTGGTCGTTGGTGTATGGATTAGATATAAAGGATATGTAATTTTGTTTTCATGTAAATAAGTCATGAATGATTACTCATATTTTTGTAATTTTATGAGATATTTCATGCTAGTTGCCAAATGATGGTTCCCACATGTGTGAAGTGACTCACATGGGCTGCTAAGAGATGATCATTGGAGTATATATACCAATAGTACATACATCTAAAAGCTGTGTATTGTACGAGTACAAATACGGGTGCATACGAGTAGAATTGTTGACGAAATTGAACGAGGATGTAATTGTAAGCATTTTTGTTAAGTAGAAGTATTTTGATAAGTGTCTTGAAGTCTTTCAAAAGTGTATGAATACATATTAAAACACTACATGTATATACATTTTAACTGAGTCGTTAAGTCATCGTTAGTAGTTACATGTAAGTGTTGTTTTGAAACCTTTAGGTTAACGATCTTGTTAAATGTTGTTAACCCAATGTTTATAATATCAAAATATATTTTAAATTATTATATTATCATGATATTATGATGTACGAATATCACTTAATATGATATATATACATTAAATGTCGTTACAACGATAATCGTTACATATATGTCTCGTTTCAAAATCATTAAGTTAGTAGTCTTGTTTTTACATATGTAGTTCATTGTTAATATACTTAATGATATGTTTACTTATCATAATATCATGTTAACTATATATATAACCATATATATGTCATCATATAGTTTTTACAAGTTTTAACGTTCGTGAATCACCGGTCAACTTGGGTGGTCAATTGTCTATATGAAACCTATTTCAATTAATCAAGTCTTAACAAGTTTGATTGCTTAACATGTTGGAAACACTTGATCATGTAAAATAAAAATTTCATTTAATATATATATAAACATGGAAAAGTTCGGGTCACTACAGTACCTACCCGTTAAATAAATTTCGTCCCAAAATTTTAAGCAGTTGGAGGTGTTGACGTATCTTCTGGAAATAAATGCGGGTATTTCTTCTTCATCTGATCTTCTCATTCCCAGGTGAACTCGGGTCCTCTACGAGCATTCCATCGAACCTTAACAATTGGTATCTTATTTTGCTTAAGTCTTTTAACCTCACGATCCATTATTTCGACGGGTTCTTCGATAAATTGAAGTTTTTCGTTGATTTGGATTTCATCTAACGGAATAGTGAGATCTTCTTTAGCAAAACATTTCTTCAAATTCGAGACGTGGAAAGTGTTATGTACAGTCGCGAGTTGTAGAGGTAACTCAAGTCGGTAAGCTACTGGTCCGACACGATCAATAATCTTGAATGGTCCAATATACCTTGGATTTAATTTCCCTCGTTTACCAAATCGAACAACGCCTTTCCAAGGTGCAACTTTAAGCATGACCATCTCTCCAATTTCAAATTCTATATCTTTTCTTTTAATGTCAGCGTAGCTCTTTTGTCGACTTTGGGCGGTTTTCAACCGTTGTTGAATTTGGATGATCTTCTCGGTAGTTTCTTGTATTATCTCCGGGCCCGTAATCTGTCTATCCCCCACTTCACTCCAATAAATTGGAGACCTGCACTTTCTACCATAAAGTGCTTCAAACGGCGCCATCTCAATGCTTGAATGGTAGCTGTTGTTGTAGGAAAATTCTGCTAACGGTAGATGGCGATCCCAACTGTTTCCAAAATCAGTAACACATGCTCGTAGCATGTCTTCAAGCGTTTGTATCATCTTTTCGCTCTGCCCATCAGTTTGTGGATGATAGGCAGTACTCATGTGTAGACGGGTTCCTAATGCTTGCTGTAATGTCTGCCAGAATCTTGAAATAAATCTGCTATCCCTATCAGAGATAATAGAGATTGGTATTCCATGTCTGGAGACGACTTCCTTCAAATACAGTCGTGCTAACTTCTCCATCTTGTCATCTTCTCTTATTGGCAGGAAGTGTGCTGATTTGGTGAGACGATCAACTATTACCCAAATAGTATCAAAACCACTTGCAGTCCTTGGCAATTTAGTGATGAAATCCATGGTAATGTTTTCCCATTTCCATTCCGGGATTTCAGGTTGTTGAAGTAGACCTGATGGTTTCTGATGCTCAGCTTTGACCTTAGAACAAGTCAAACATTCTCCTACGTATTTAGAAACATCGGCTTTCATACCCGGCCACCAAAAATGTTTCTTGAGATCCTTGTACATCTTCCTCATTCCAGGATGTATTGAGTATCTGGTTTTATGAGCTTCTCTAAGTACCATTTCTCTCATATCTCCAAGTTTTGGTACCCAAATCCTTTCAGCCCTATACCGGGTTTCGTCTTCCCGAATATTAAGATGCTTCTCCGATCCTTTGGGTATTTCATCCTTTAAATTTCACTCTTTTAAAACTCCTTGTTGCGCCTCCTTTATTTGAGTAGTAAGGTTATTGTGAATCATTATATTCATAGATTTTACTCGAATGGGTTCTCTGTCCTTCCTGCTCAAGGCGTCGGCTACCACATTTGCCTTCCCCGGGTGGTAACGAATCTCAAAGTCGTAATCATTCAACAATTCAATCCACCTACGCTGCCTCATATTCAGTTGTTTCTGATTAAATATGTGTTGAAGACTTTTGTGGTCGGTATATATAATACTTTTGACCCCATATAAGTAGTGCCTCCAAGTCTTTAATGCAAAAACAACCGTGCCTAATTCCAAATCATGCGTCGTATAATTTTGTTCGTGAATCTTCAATTGTCTAGACGCATAAGCAATCACCTTTGTTCGTTGCATTAATACACAACCGAGACCTTGCTTTGATGCGTCACAATAAATTACAAAATCATCATTCCCTTCAGGCAATGACAATATAGGTGCCGTAGTTAGCTTTTTCTTCAATAACTGGAACGCTTTCTCTTGTTCATCCTTCCATTCAAATTTCTTCCCTTTATGCGTTAATGCAGTCAAGGGTTTTGCTATTCTGGAAAAGTCTTGGATGAACCTTCTGTAGTAACCAGCTAGTCCTAAAAACTGGCGTATGTGTTTCGGAGTTTTCGGGGTTTCCCACTTTTCAACAGTTTCTATCTTTGCCGGATCCACCTTAATACCTTCTTTGTTCACTATGTGACCGAGGAATTGAACTTCTTCCAACCAAAATGCACACTTTGAAAACTTAGCGTACAATTCTTCCTTCCTCAATATTTCTAACACCTTTCTCAAATGTTCACCGTGTTCTTGGTCATTCTTTGAGTAAATAATTATGTCATCAATGAAAACAATGACAAACTTGTCAAGGTATGGTCCACACACTCGGTTCATAAGGTCCATGAACACAGCTGGTGCGTTAGTCAATCCAAACGGCATAACCATAAACTCGTAATGACCATAACGCGTCCTAAAAGCAGTCTTTGGAATATCATCTTCTTTCACCCGCATTTGATGATACCCGGAACATAAGTCAATCTTTGAATAAACAGACGAGCCTTGTAGTTGATCAAATGAGTCATCGATTCTCAGTAGTGGGTAACGGTTCTTGATGGTAAGTTTGTTCAACTCTCGGTAGTCGATACACAACCTGAATGTACCATCTTTCTTCTTGACAAACAAAACAGGAGCTCCCCACGGTGATGTGCTTGGTCGAATGAAACCATGTTCAAAAAGTTCTTGTAATTGACTTTGCAGTTCTTTCATCTCACTGGGTGCGAGTCTGTAAGGAGCACGAGCTATTGGTGCAGCTCCTGGTACAAGATCTATTTGAAATTCAACGGATCGATGTGGGGGTAATCGCGGTAATTCTTTCGAAAATACATCGGGAAATTCTTTTGCGACGGGAACATCATTGATGCTCTTTTCTTCAGTTTGTACTTTCTCGACGTGTGCTAGAACAGCATAGCAACCTTTTCTTATTAGTTTTTGTGCCTTCAAATTACTAATAAGATGTAGCTTCGTGTTGCCCTTTTCTCCGTACACCATTAAGGGTTTTTCTTTTTCTCGTATAATGCGAATTGCATTTTTGTAACAAACAATCTCTGCTTTCACTTCTTTCAGCCAGTCCATACCGATTATCACATCAAAACTCCCTAACTCTACTGGTATCAAGTCAATCTTAAATGTTTCGCTAACCAGTTTAATTTCTCGATTCCGACATATATTATCTGCTGAAATGAATTTACCATTTGCTAATTCGAGTAAAAATTTACTATCCAAAGGCGTCAATGGGCAACTTAATTTAGCACAAAAATCTCTACTCATATAGCTTCTATCCGCACCCGAATCAAATAAAACGTAAGCAGATTTATTGTCAATAAAAAACTTACCCATAACAAGCTCCTGGTCTTCCTGTGCCTCTGCCGCATTAATATTGAAAACTCTTCCGCGGCCTTGTTCATTCGTGTTCTCCTGGTTCGGGCAATTTCTAATAATGTGGCCCGGTTTTCCACATTTATAACAAACTATATTGGCATAACTTGCTCTGACACTACTTGCTCCACCATTACTCGTTCCGACACCATTTGTTTCTTTCGTTCTATTAACCCCTGGTCCGTAGACCTCACACTTCACCGCGCTATGACCATTTCTTTTACACTTGTTGCAAAATTTGGTGCAGAACCCTGAGTGATACTTTTCACACCTTTGGCATAGCTTCTTCTGATTGTTGTTGTTGTTGCGGTTATTATTGTTGTTGGGATGATTGTTGTAGTTGCTGTTGTTGTTGTTGTTGTTGTTGTTGGGCCGTTTGTTGTAGTTGCGATTGATGTTGCGATTATTGGGATAGTTGTTGCGATTATTGTTGTAATTGCCGTTGTTGTTGTATTGGTGATTCTTATCACCGTTTTCCTCCCACTTTCTTTTGACTTGCTTCACATTGGCCTCTTCAGCAGTCTGTTCTTTAATTCTTTCTTCAATCTGGTTCACTAGTTTGTGAGCCATTCTACATGCCTGTTGTATGGAGGCGGGCTCGTGTGAACTTATATCTTCTTGGATTCTTTCCGGTAATCCTTTCACAAACGCGTCGATCTTCTCTTCCTCATCTTTGAACGCTCCCGGATACAATAGGCATAATTCTGTGAATCGTCTTTCATACGTGGTAATATCAAATCCTTGGGTTCGTAACCCTCTAAGTTCTGTCTTGAGCTTATTGACCTCGGTTCTGGGACAGTACTTCTCGTTCATCAAGTGCTTGAATGCTGACCACGGTAGTGCGTAAGCATCATCTTGTCCCACTTGCTCTAGATATGTATTCCACCATGTTAACGCAGAACCTGTGAAGGTATGCGTAGCGTACTTCACTTTGTCCTCTTCAGTACACTTACTTATGGCAAACACCGATTCGACCTTCTCGGTCCACCGTTTCAATCCGATCGATCCTTCGGTTCCATCAAATTCCAAAGGTTTGCAGGCAGTGAATTCTTTGTTGGTGCATCGTACACGATTTTCTGTACTGCTAGATCCAAGGTTAATGTTGGTATGTAGCGCAGCCGGTACTGCGGCTATGTTTGAAGCAAGAAAGGCACGAAATTCCTCTTCACTCATATTCAAGGTGTGTCGAGTAGTCGGTGCCATTTCCTTCAAAATAGTCAAATGAAACGAGTTAATCATATAGAATATCAAGAGTAGTCAATAGTATTTCGTAGCATAATATGAACATATTTATAAAAGCTCTTTCTTCATATTAGCGTTTTATACTCTTTAATTCGGGTAGTACCTACCCGTTAAGTTCATACTTAGTAGCTAACATACCATTTCAACTACTACAATTATATATGAAAAACTAATCACAAAAAAAAATATATATATATCATATTCAAACCTTTATACAATAACTTGCAAACTTACAATACCGCTATTTTACATATAGCATGAAATATAGCACATAAAACTTTGATACAAAGTAGTTGCGAAGATAATTCTAGTTAATAAATAAGGCGTTCAGCAAAGGAAACAAAGACACGTAATTCATACGTCTAGAAACAAGTCATGCATTCTGGTTTTACTAATACCACTTCCCATCCTTGGTCTTGCGGAACATAACCGTTGTGACCGATAGTATGACAACGTGTTGTAACGTCGTCAAAAGGGCGAAGGTTACGTAATGACCAACAGTCTCGTAATAACCTAAAAACCTCATTTCTTACCCCAATTACTGACTCCGTCACTTGTGGGAACGTTTTGTTTAATAGTTGTAGCCCGATGTTCTTTTTCTCACTTTGGTGAGAAGCAAACATTACTAACCCGTAAGCATAACATGCTTCTTTATGTTGCATGTTAGCCGCTTTTTCTAAATCATGAAGTCCTATATTCGGATACATTGAGTCAAAATAATTTCTTAACCCGTTGCGTAAAATAGCATTTGGGTTCACCGCAATATTTGCGTCAAAGTAAACACATCGTAACTTATGGGTTTCCCAATGTGATATCCCCCATCTTTCAAACGAAAGCCTTTTATAAACCAAGGCATTCTTGGAACGTTCTTCGAATGTCTTACAAACTGATTTTGCCATAAATAGTTGTGCCGAGGAATTCTGACCGACTCTAGACAAGATTTCATCAATCATGTCTCCGGGTAAGTCTTCTAAAATATTGGGTTGTCTATCCATTTTGTGTTTTTATACTGTAAAATAGACAAGAGTTAGATTCATAATAAAAAAAAATACTTATTAATACAAGCAATTTTTACATATATCATAAAGCATAAGCACACTATATTACATATATTACACCACACGAATACAACTATCTTATTCTGACTTGCTCGTTTCTTCTTCTTCGATTTTGGTTCGTTTTGACAAGTTTATAGGGATATATGATGTTCCCCTAATACGAGCCGTCGTTTTCCACATTGGTTTAGAAAAACCTGGTGGTTTAGAGGTTCCTGGGTTATTGTCACAACTTAAGAAATACGGGTGTTGACGATACATATAAAGTTCATCGGGTTTGGGATCAAATTTCTCTATTTTTATGCCCTTTCCCTTATTGTTCTCTTTTGCCTTATTAAATTGTGTTGGGGTAATTTCTATAACATCATCGGATTCCTTGTCGGGATCCGATTCATCGGAGAATTGGTAATCCTCCCAATACTTTGCTTCCTTGGCGAAAACACCATTGACCATAATTAACTTTGGTCGGTTGGTTGAGGATTTTCTTCTACTTAACCGTTTTATTATTTCCCCCACTGGTTCTATTTCTTCTTCCGGTTCCGATTCTTCTTCCGGTTCCGATTCTTCTTCCGGTTCTGACTCTTCTTCTGGTTCCTCTTCGGGAACTTGTGAATCAGTCCACGAATTGTTTCAATTTACATTTGACTCTTCATTATTATTAGGTGAGTCAATGGGACTTGTTCTAGAGGTAGACATCTATCACATAATATCAAACACGTTAAGAGATTAATATATCACATAATATTTACATGTTAATAATATATAGTTTCCAACAAAAATGTTAAGCAATCATTTTTTAAAAAAAAAAACACGGTCGAAGTCCAGACTCACTAATGCATCCTAACAAACTCGATAAGACACACTAATGCAAATTTTTCTGGTTCTCTAAGACCAACGCTCGGATACCAACTGAAATGTCCCGTTCTTATTGATTAAAAACGTTCCATATTAATTGATTTCGTTGCGAGGTTTTGACATCTATATGAGACGTTTTTCAAAGACTGCATTCATTTTTAAAACAAACCATAACCTTTATTTCATAAATAAAGGTTTAAAAAAGCTTTACGTAGATTGATAATCTAAAATATCCTGTTTATGAACGACCATTACATAATGGTTTACAATACAAATATGTTACATCGAAATCAGTTTCTTGAATGCATTTTTTACACAATATCATACAAACATGGACTCCAAATCTTGTCCTTATTTTAGTATGCAACAGCGGAAGCTCTTAGTATTCACCTGAAAATAAACATGCTTTAAACGTCTACAAAAAATGTTGGTGAGTTATAGGTTTAACCTATATATATCAAATCGTAACAATAGACCACAAGATTTCATATTTCAATATACATCCCATACATAGAGATAAAAATCATTCATATGGTGAACACCTGGTAACCGACATTAACAAGATGCATATATAAGAATATCCCCATCATTCCGGGACACCCTTCGGATATGATATAAATTTCGAAGTACTAAAGCATCCGGTACTTTGGATGAGGTTTGTTAGGCCCAATAGATCTATCTTTAGGATTCGCGTCAATTAGGGTGTCTGTTCCCTAATTCTTAGATTACCAGACTTAATAAAAAGGGGCATATTCGATTTCGATAATTCAACCATAGAATGTATTTTCACGTACTTGTGTCTATTTTGTAAATCGTTTATAAAACCTGCATGTATTCTCATCCCAAAAATATTAGATTTTAAAAGTGGGACTATAACTCACTTTCACAGATTTTTACTTCGTCGGGAAGTAAGAGTTAGCCACTGGTTGATTCACAAACCTATAACAATATATACATATATATCAAAGTATGTTCAAAATATATTTATAAAACTTTTAATACATTTTGATGTTTTAAGTTTATTAAGTCAGCTGTCCTCGTTAGTAACCTATAACTAGTTGCCCACAGTTAGATGTACAGAAATAAATCGATAAATATTATCTTGAATCAATCAACGACCCAGTGTATACGTATCTCAGTATTGATCACAACTCAAACTATATATATATTTTGCAATCAACCTCAACCCTGTATAGCTAACTCCAACATTCACATATAGAGTGTCTATGGTTGTTCCGCAATATATATATATATATATATATATATATATATATATATATATATATATATATATATATATATATATATATATATATATATATATGGGACGACATGATAGGTCGAAACATTGTATACGTGTCTATGGTATCTCAAGATTACATAATATACAATATAAGTTGATTAGGTTATGGTTGGAATAGATTTATTACTAACTTTCACGTAGGTAAAATGAGTAGTTTTTATCAATCTTGTTTTACTCGCCATTTCTTCGTTTCTAATCCGTTTTGAGTGATTCCAGTGGCCACGGTTTCTTATTGAACTTAACTTTATGAATCTAAACAGAAAAATTATAAGTTTATAGTAAGAAATACAAGTTACAAGTCGTTTTTGAAAGAGGTAGTCATTTCCGTCGAAAGAACGACATCTTGATGACCATTTTGAAAAACATACTTTCACTTTGAGTTTAACCATGATTTTTGGATATAGTTTCATGTTCATAAGAAAAATAATTTTTCCAGAAGTATAGCTTTTAAATCAAAGTTCTTCTTAGCTTTTAATTATCCCAACCAAAACAGCCCCCGGTTTTACTACGACGGCGTATATCCAGTTTTATGGTGTTTATCGTGTTTCCGGGTTTTAAATCATTAAGTTAGCATATAATATAGATATATAACATGTGTTTAGTTGATTTTAAAAGTCTAGTTAGAAGGATTAACTTTATTTGCGAACAAGTTTAGAATTAACTAAACTATGTTCTAGTGATTACAAGTTTATAACGTTGAATAAGACAGCTTTTTATGTATGAATCGAATGATGTTATGAACATCATTACTACCTCAAGTTCCTTGGATAAACCTACTGGAAATGAGAAAAATGGATCTAGCTTCAAAGGATCCTTGGATGGCTTGAAAGTTCTTGAAGCAGAATCATGACACGAAAACAATTTCAAGTAAGATTTCCACTCGAAATAAGATTGTTATAGTTATAGAAATTGAATTAAAGTTTGAATATGATTATTACCTTGTATTAGAAAGATAACCTACTATAATTAACAAAGGTTTCTTGATCTTGGATGATTACTTGGAATGAATTTAGAAAACTTGGAAGTAAACTTGCAATCTTGGAAGTATTCTTGATTTTATGAAACTAGAACTTTTGGAATTTATGAAGAACACTTAGAACTTGAAGATAGAACTTGAGAGAGATCAATTAGATGAATAAAATTGAAGAATGAAAGTGTTTGTAGGTGTTTTTGGTCGTTGGTGTATGGATTAGATATAAAGGATATGTAATTTTGTTTTCATGTAAATAAGTCATGAATGATTACTCATATTTTTGTAATTTTATGAGATATTTCATGCTAGTTGCCAAATGATGGTTCCCACATGTGTTAGGTAACTCACATGGGCTGCTAAGAGCTGATCATTGGAGTGTATATACCAATAGCACATACATCTAAAAGCTGTGTATTGTACGAGTACAAATACGGGTGCATACGAGTAGAATTGTTGACGAAACTGAACGAGGATGTAATTGTAAGCATTTTTGTTAAGTAGAAGTATTTTGATAAGTGTCTTGAAGTCTTTCAAAAGTGTATGAAGACATATTAAAACACTACATGTATATACATTTTAACTGAGTCGTTAAGTCATCGTTAGTAGTTACATGTAAGTGTTGTTTTGAAACCTTTAGGTTAACGATCTTGTTAAATGTTGTTAACCCAATGTTTATAATATCAAAAGAGATTTTAAATTATTATATTATCATGATATTATGATGTACGAATATCACTTAATATGATATATATACATTAAATGTCGTTACAACAATAATTGTTACATATATGTCTCGTTTCAAAATCATTAAGTTAGTAGTCTTGTTTTTACATATGTAGTTCATTGTTAATATACTTAATGATATATTTACTTATCATAATATCATGTTAACTATATATATAACCATATATACGTCATCATATAGTTTTTACAAGTTTTAACGTTCGTGAATCACCGGTCAACTTGGGTGGTCAATTGTCTATATGAAACCTATTTCAATTAATCAAGTCTTAACAAGTTTGATTGCTTAACATGTTGGAAACACTTGATCATGTAAAATAACAATTTCATTTAATATATATATAAACATGGAAAAGTTCGGGTCACTACAGTAAAAACCCCCCTTTTATAATAATAATATTACTTATATATATATATATATATATATATATATATATATATATATATATATATATATATATATATATTGTATTTTTATAAATTTAAAACTAATATAGCGTTAAGCTTGTTTAAGAGTTCCCTGTGGACGAACCAGACTTACTAAAAACTACACTACTGTACGATTAGTTACACTGCCTATAAGTGTTGTAGCAAGGTTTAGGTATATCAATTCTATAAATAAATAAATATCTTGTGTAAAATTGTATCATATTTAATAGTATTTTCGTTGTAAAAATTATAACTATTTTATATACACCTCTACGCACATCAAGTATTTTTGGCGCCGCTGCCGGGGAATACATAAACGCCGGAAGCGCAACGCTATATATATAAAAAAAATTTTTAGTAGGTTTTAGTTATTTTGTTATAAAAATATGCGTTTTTAATTTTAAAAATACAAAAATACAAAAATATAAAAAAAACAAAATTTAAGTATTTTTAAGGGTTTGTTAAATATATAAGTTCTATAAAGTTTCTTTATTTTTATTTTGTAAAAATATAAGTTTTATTTAATTTATATAAATATATTATATAAATATATAAATCAGAATACTGGAAAAAAAAATAATTAAAACACTCACGGCCCGGTACTGTAGCAGCCCAGCATTTGGCCAGGATCCAAGGCCCATGCGATCGCATGGCTCCATAACAGAAAACTCATGCGATCGTATGAGTTGACTGGACAGGTCTGAAACCTAGTACGACCAGTTTATGGTTAGATTATATTAATTATTATTATTAATTAATAACCCTAATTAGGTTTTGTATATTTAATTAATTAGTTTTAGTTATTATTTAATTTATATATTTAGTTTATTTAGCTTTAATAAATTATAAAATTAATAGTTTTATAAAATAAATAATATAAAAATAAGATTTTTATAAAATTGTACTTTTTACAACTTTAAGTATATTTTTATATTTTGTATCTTTTTATTTGTTTTAGCATAATATTTGTATTTTTCGCTCGTATTTAATTCTAAGATATAGTTTTTGCCATAGTTATTTTTATTTCTAGATTTTTAGGCTTTGCCGTAAAATCCCTTAAGTGCTTTTTCTTTAGACTAAGATTTAGGTGCTTTAGAATTTTGCGACGCCGTTTTTAATATTTTAAGTACTTTTTAAGTTATTGTCATTTGGGATTTAGTTTTTCTTTTAAGCTTTAATATTTTTAGACGCAACTTTTAATTCTTAGTTTTTAGTTCCTTTTTAAGTTTTGACGCACTACTTTCTTATTTTATTTTTCGACGCCTATTATTTTTCGCCATTTTCTGACGCAATCTTTTTCTTTCTTACTTCTCGACGCTCTAGTTTATAGGACATAGATTTTTTTCTATTTCTTATCTAAAATTTCTTTAAATTTCAACGAAAAATTATTTTAAGTGGTTAAATTGATAGACATCCATTTTCTGGTTCGTAGTAATAGTTGGATTTGTACGTGGACCGGGTTATTGGAGCCAAACAGTACTCAATTATATTGAGACCAAACGAATCCTGCCCCTCTGCTGCATCTTTTGGCTATTCAAAATGTGGGCAAAATCAGAAAAGTCTATTAATTTGATAACTTATATAATTTTTCTTATTTTTATAACTAATAGGATATTCAGTGAATGCACCGAGCAAAACGTTTACCACCTTTTGTACGTTCACCACCTGTAACTCGATCAAGACATCTAGCAAATATTGTCGCCGTTGATTTTTCTTTAGAATCGTCATCCAGTCGACCAAGTACTCCAATTCAAATTTTCGATAATACATTTTTTGAACCCGACCTCACAATTGAGAATCCGGAGAATATTCAGGGACAATTCATAGATCCTGAACCATTAATCTTTCCTCCAGAACCACCAATCATTCAAACAGAGATTATTGAGGAACCAACCATTAAATCAGAATCCTCTAGTGATTCAGATTCAACAAATTCAATCATGGAAAATCTGGAACCTCTAAGTATGGAAGACTGAATGAGAGCTAAACGCACTGGCCAAGGTCACGCAATTACTCAACCAGACATAAATGCACCAGATTATGAAATCAAAGGACAAATTCTACATATGGTGACTAATCAATGCCAATTTAGTGGTGCACCGAAGGAAGATCCAAATGAACATCTTCGTACATTTAATAGGATCTGTACACTATTTAAAATCAGAGAAGTTGAAGATGAACAGATATATCTCATGTTATTTCCCTGGACTTTAAAGGGAGAAGCCAAAGATTGGTTAGAATCGTTACCTGAAGGGGCGATTGATACATGAGACGTTTTAGTTGAAAAAATTCTTAAACAATTCTTTCCGGCATCTAAAGCCGTAAGACTTCAAGGAGAAATTGTTACGTTCACACAAAAGCCAAATGAAACTTTATATGAGGCATGGAAAAGATTTGGAAAGTTATTGAGAGGATGTTCGCAACATGGTTTAGATACTTGTCAAATAGTACAAATATTCTACCAAGGATGCAACATCACTACAAGAAAAGACATCGATATAGCAGCTGGTGGTTCCATTATGAAGAAAACAGCAACTGACGCTTATAAAATTATTGATAACACTGCTTCCCACTCACATGAGTGGCACCAAGAAAAAGATATCGTTAGATCATCTAAAGCAGCTAGAGCCGATTCTAGCCATGACTTTGATTCCATTTCAGCAAAGATAGATCATGTCAAGAGACGAATGGAAAAGATGACTAAGGATATACACTCAATACGAATTAGTTGTGAGCAGTGTGGAGGACCACATTTAACAAAAGATTGTCTCAGTATTGAACTAACAATGGAACAAAGAGAGAATGTTTCATACATAAACCAAAGGCCTGGAAATAATTATCAGAATAATTATCAACCGCCAAGACCAAACTACAATCAAAACCAGAATTATAATCGAAATGTTCCATACAACAACCAACAAGGTCCTAGCAATCAACAAGTATCCAACAATACTTACAACCAGCAAAGACTTATTTTTCAAAATAAACCACCACAAACCGATGATAAAAAGCCAAATTTAGAAGATATGATGTCGAAGCTAGTTGAATCTCAAACTCAGTTTTTCACATCTCAGAAACAAACCAATGAACAAAATGCTCAAGCATTTAGAAATCAACATGCTTCTATTCAAAATCTGGAACAAGAAGTAAGTAACCTAGCAAGGTTAATAGGTGAAAGAAAACCGGAAAGTCTACCTAGTGATAAAAATGCTAACCCTCGGAATGAAACAGCTAAAGTCATTACCACAAGAAGTGGTATGACACTTAAACCACCTGAAATACCTGTAATTTCTGATGAAGCTATTCCTACTCCACAAGAACCACAGTCTGATCAAGATAAGGAAACAGAACCGGTAGTTAAAAAGGTTAATGAAGATAACACAGTTAAAGCTAAACCTTATGTTAAACCTTATCAACCACCACTTCCTTACCCGAGTAAAATGAAAAAAGAGAAACTTGAAGCCGAGCAATCCAAATTCCTAGATATATTTAAACAGATAAATGTTAATCTTCCTTTCATTGATGTGATTTCAGGAATGCCTAGATATGCTAAATTTCTGAAAGATCTAATCACGAATAGAAAGAAAATGGAAGAACTCTTGGCTGTTACAATGAATGCTAATTGTTCTGCAGTGCTGTTGAATAAGATACCAGAAAAATTATCAGATCCAGGAAGTTTCACGATTCCTTGTTTTCTGGGAAGTCTTAGTTCAATAGAAGCATTGGCAGACTTAGGTGCTAGTATAAATTTAATGCCGTATTCACTATACGCTAAACTAGACCTTGGAGAATTGAAACCAACACGAATAAGTATACAACTAGCCGATCGATCAGTAAAATATCCTAGAGGGATAATGGAGAACATGCTAGTTAAAGTTGGTACTTTAGTATTTCCAGTAGATTTTGTTATTCTGGATATGGAAGAAGATTCTCGAGTTCCTCTCATATTAGGAAGACCATTCTTAAACACAGCTAAGGCAATAATAGACATGTTTGGTAAGAAACTAACCCTAAGTATAGAGGACGAGAGTGTTACCTTTTCAGTTGATAGAGCAATGCAACAACCGAAATCTGCAGATGATACATGTTATTATATTCAAACTATAGAATCACATGCAGAATTGTTAGAAGAATTTCTAGAATTACAAGGAACAGGAGAATGTTCTTTAGGAGAAGGAACTGAACCAATTGATGAAACTGAAATGTTAGCTACACTTATGGCTAATGGATATGAACCAACAACAGAAGAAATTCAAATGCTAAAAGAAGAAGACAGATATCGATATAAATCATCGATAGAAGAACCACTGACATTAGAGTTAAAGCCACTTCCAAACCATTTGGAATATGATTATTTACATGGTGAATCTGAATTACCTGTAATAATATCGTCTTCTCTTACTGAAAATGAAAAATCTCAACTCATTTCTGGGCTAAAAGCTCATAAACCAGCTATTGCATGGAAGATTCATGATATTAAAGGAATAAGTCCTTCGTATTACACACATAAAATCCTTATGGAAGAAGGTCATAAAACGTATGTGCAACGCCAACGAAGACTAAATCCTAATATGCAAGATGTTGTTAAAAAGAAATTATTAAACTGCTTGATGCAGGTTTAATTTATCCAATCTCTGATAGTCCATGGGTAAGCCCAGTTCAATGCGTACCTAAGAAGGGTGGCATGACTGTCATCACAAATGAGAAAAATGAGCTTATTCCTACTAGGACTGTAACAGGATGGCGTGTATGTATTGATTATAGAAAATTAAATGACGCCACCAGAAAAGATCACTTTCCTTTACCTTTCATTGATCAAATGTTGGAAAGATTAGCCGGAAATAGTTACTATTGTTTTTTGATGGTTTTTCCGGATATTTTCAAATTCCAATAGCACCCAAGGACCAACAGAAAACCACATTCACGTGCCCTTATGGTACTTTTGCTTACAAACGCATGCCATTTGGACTTTACAACGCCCCTGCAACCTTTCAAAGGTGCATGATGGCGATTTTTCACGACATGATAGAAGAATGCATGGAAGTTTTCATGGATGACTTTTCAGTCTTCGGTGATACATTTGAATCATGTCTAGTTAATCTTGAACGAATGCTTATTAGATGCGAACAATCAAATCTAGTACTTAATTGGGAGAAATGCCATTTCATGGTTAAAGAAGGCATCGTTCTTGGACATAAAATCTCAAAGGAAGGAATTGAAGTGGATAGAGCTAAAGTAGATGTAATTGCTAAACTTCTACATCCCACCAATGTTAGAGGAGTTAGGAGTTTTCTAGGGCATGCCGGTTTTTACCGACGTTTCATAAAAGATTTTTCTAAAATTGCCACTCCTATGAATAAACTCCTAGAAAAGGATGCTCCACCTATAATGTACATGCGATATCTTTTAAATACAGTACACATTTCTCGTGTACGAAATCATCTTTCATAAATCTTAGTAACCGTACACATATCTTGTGCACAAAAATAACATACACATAACCTGTGTATAAAATCATTCTCTCGATACATAACATTCACTTTTCATTTCTTTCATAGCTTGGCTTGGTAACCGACCTTAACATATAATGCGCATAATAATATCCCCAAAACAGAACATCTCGTCTGTATAATAATCATATAAATTTCGAAGTACTAAACACCACGCCCACTAGCCCTTCCGTCTAGTGAATATTCTGGGTGGGGGTGTTAAACCCGGTAGCTACCTTTAGGATTCGCGTCAATTAGGCATGCACTAATTCTCAAAATTAGTGATGTTCCCTAATTCTTAGGTTACCAAGCAATAATAATCAGGGAAAAAATATTCATATCAATTGTGGCAATTATCACGTCCACATAATTCAATGGTGGCACTTATCACGTTCACATAATTCATTCGAGGAATGTTTTGCTTGTGTCTATCTCGTCAAACATTTATAAAAGCATTTCATGTATTCGCAGTTCAAAATGTATTTCAAAAGCATTTAATAAAGCAGTTGTAAAAGTAGCGCATGTATTCTCAGTCCCAAAAATGTAAAGAGTAAAAGGAAATCAAATGAACTCACCATACTGTATTTTGTAGTAAAAATACATATGACAATATTGAACAAGTGTAGGGTTGGCCTCGGATTCACGAACCTATATCATTAATGTATATTAACACATATATTTGTAATTTAACAATTTTACATATTATTAGTGATATAGTTGTTATTTTAATGTTTCATTAATACCTCATTAGATATATTTATTTTTAATATACTTTAACTAGATAGTTAATATTTATTACAAAAATATTAATATAGTCATGTTTTATGTCCTAATTATATTTTTATATAGAAAAATCTTTATTTGAATTAATAATTAATAATACTAATAATAATAATAATAATGGTAAAAATAATACTAAAATCTTGATAAAACTAATAATAATAATAACGTTGATAAAAAAAGAAAATACTTTTAATATTAATAGTAATGATAATACTACTAAAAATAAATAAAAATGTTATATGTTAATAATAATAATAATAATATTTGTGATAATAATAATGTTAATGATATTAATAATAATAATACTTTTACTAATAATAATATTAATAATAATAATAATAATTATGAAAACTACCTTTGAAAACTAAAAAGAAATAAAGCGCCAGAGCCGGGACTCGAACCCTCGACCTCTCGAAAACCCGAAAACCCCCATCACCACTCGATCTAGCCTGCTTTTCTGATTGAAGTTGTAACCCATTTATATACATATCCGTTCTATCAGCCCAACCTCAATTTATAATACGACCCAATAATTAAGTTCCCTAAGATTGCACTAGTCCATCCTACAATGATTCGGCCCAACAATAATCAAGCCCAACTAGCAGCCCAAGAAGGATGCTGTTTAAAAAAAATACATATATACCCCGCCTAGTATCGAACCGGTGACCTCTCGGTAACACACAAGACGCCCTAACCATCCTTCTATATCCATTTTTCTGATTAATTTCACTAATCAATACTATATAACGCATTGTATGTTCTCATCAATTTCTCTCAAATCCAAATCACAGGAAGACAACCAAATCACATCCAAATCATCATCAACGTGAACTTCATTCATCATCATCTATCATGTATCATTATTATCATGATTATCATCATTATAATCATCAACATAACCCCGATCATCATATCCATCATCCATAATCCTATCGTCACTCTAATTTAACATAATAATCTAATCATACTCAATGGGTTTTGGGTGTGGGGTTAGGTGTTTGACAACGAGAAAAGAACAGCTCGATCATCATCAAACAACATCATTATTATCCTACCATCCATTCTAAATCAATGAACCAAATCCTTTTGATAATCAACGAAATGGTTAATTTCCTCATCACAACGTTATATATCTATTGAAAGAGAAAGAAAAGTCGTACATGTCCCAACAAGAGAATATGGTCCATATAACTTTTAGAAAGTAGTTTACCTACTGGAAATTATTTATTTCAACTTGGGATAATTATTTAGGTGGATACCTATTTAATAAGGAGTACTATATGATAAATGAATCGATGACATGTAAAAGTAACCAACATCATCATTCGTTAATTTGTATATCACAGAGGCTGTAAAAGTAGAATAGATGAGCTGTAGCAACAGTGGTTCAATGGGAAAGGAAATAGAGAAAAAAAATGTACGTTGTAGCAATGTTTATTTACCTCAACATTTTCATCTCCCCGTCACTGTTGTGAACCCAGAAAAAGAAATAGAAAACAGGAGAAATAAATAGTGAGTAGCAACATGTATTGATAATGTTTGATGATGATCAAAGGTGGTGGTATGTGATATGACAAAAGTGGCGAAAAAGGTGAAAAGTAAGGTGGTGGTTGTGATGGCTTTTGACAGTTTTTAAAACATCACAGAAACGACTAAGTAGCAGCTTTAAAACATGATATGTTTGGTGATGTGATGGCCGTTGAGTCTCGGACAGGAATAGAAAGAAGAACACGAACAATGAAGTGCTTTTGTTCATGGTAAGGGTGTTCGATTTGTATATAATTCAATCAAAACGGGTTAGTTGTGATGTTCATGGTGGTGACCAAATGGGTGAAGGTTTAACGGTTTAGTCTTGCGTTTAATAAAGAACAACATCAGTTCATTGTATATGATTTGGGTGATGGTGGGTGAAGGTTCTAAATGAAAACAGAATTATGTGAGAGAGAGTAGAGAGAGAAGAGATAGTGAGGTAGTGGTTTACTGTGGTGACTGTTATAGAGAAGATGGTGATTTCGTACAGTAACGAGGCAGCAGTAGCAAAGGAAGATGATGATGGTTGTTATAGGGGTTGAAGGTGTTGCAAGGTGGTTTGAGTGGTGTTATCGTTCGAAGAAGAAGAAAGTGATAGTGTCGTGTGAAATCTCTGTATGTATATATGAAGGGATATATAATATAACTTGATGCATGAATGTTTACATATAATGTTAAAATATGCAAAGTGTAAGTTAAAAAGGTACGGGAACACTTTGCCATTTTATGCACAATTCAATATCCGTGATTTTTTTTCTTGTCCTATGCTACCGACACCACAGAAAGAAAATAAATAAATAAGTATTTGATATGGATTAACTAATTTATTGTCAGTTTAATACTGAGTACAAAGTTAAATCAAATAGATGTCTTAAGATTTCTAGTCGATAATAGTATCAAGAAGACAATGGCAAAATTTATTTGATCCATGGTTTGTTGTTTTAGTTGAATGAATATATGTATATATGTTGTGTGCGTGTGGTTTGGATAAAAAGAAATCAAACAGTAAGCGAAAATAGATTTGATTGGTGATCCATATGCATGCATGTAATATAATATATATAATATTGTAAGGTAATAACAATGATTAAATAATAAAAGTAATACTCAATATATATATATATATATATATATATATATATATATATATAAATTCATTTTAATAATAAATTTTTATTATATCTTATAAAATTAATTCTTAATACTAGATTATATAATATTTCAAATTATATTTTGAATTGATATATATATTTATATTTTTAAATATATATGTATCCATTTACAAATAGTTGTTCGTGAATCGTCGAGAACAGTCGAATGGTAATTGAATATATGAACCAGTTCAAAATTTTTGAGATTCAACTTTACAGACTTTGCTTATCGTGTCGAAATCATATAAAGATTAAGTTTAAATTTGGTCGAAAATTCCCGGGTCGTCACACCTTTATATATATATATATATATATATATATATATATATATATATATATATATATATATATATATATATATATATATATATATATATATATATATATATATATATATATAAAGTTTTATAATGGAGAATTAATTGCAATTAATGCTTAAATGTATTTTCGATTATGTCTAGGTTTTACGTGTTTCGAACGGAACTAATATGAAGTACAATAAATGAATATGTGATACTATTGTTGATTATTCTCCTTACCTTCAAATAAAAGCATAAGACCATGAATAACGGTAGCGTGTTGCACCTGTTTTGGCTCGAACACGCGACTAACCCGCCATAACAAGGCGTGTTAGAGGGTTTGAAATGTGGCGTGCTGGATCCTTGCACCGGCTTCAAAAGTGGCGTGTGAGGTTGATGGTCTACGTGGATTAACAAGAAGAAGACACATGCATTTTGTTTTTCAAGTTTTTGCAGTATTTTGGATGGATATATAATATTGCAACAGATAGTTTTTGTTTGTGCAGAATACAATTCAAACCAACTTTCATATACATATACACACTGAAGTATACTTAAACATCCAATCATATTTATTTCAATTCAACAATGTCAAACCCAAATCAAAATGAATGGTCATTCTACAACAACATTTTAACCGGCAACGTCGAGCCGACAACTCCCGGTTCGTCATCTTCAAACCAATCTCGACCTTCGCTTGGTTTTGCCAATTATACCACTAGCTCTTTCAGTTGTCGGATGAGGAGGACGAGTAGTTTAATATTAATATCATTGTAATTTAGGACTAAATAAAGTAATTTAGGACTTTATTTTCATGTATTTTTCTATTTTTAGGACTTATAATTGATCGTATTAATATTAATTTAGTTTTTTATTATTAAATTTCTTTGTTACAAAATAATAATATAACTAAATTAAACAAAATAAATTATAATCAAGAAAAATACAAGAAAAATGAAAAAGAAATAAAAAATACCCCCTCCCTACCCATCAACACGTCACTCAGCACGGCACCCATTATTCAGCAGTTTGCCATTGTGCCCATCAAGCACCCCACCCCCACCAGCAACACGCCAACACGCCCGTCATTATCAAATATGGTCTAATATATAGGCAATATAAGCTTTGATTTTAAGATAGGCTTTTTAAGAAATGAATTATACAAATAAGATTTTCATTAAAGACAAGTTTTGTCAACGAGCTAATCCCGTAATGTCTCTTTAGGAGGTGTGATTAATAAAAAATTTGCAGCCGTTCAAAAAAAAATAATGTTGTTCAAACCTTTTTATTTTTTTTATTAACATGGGTATCCAACTTTTTTTATTTTGAACTGACTGATCTCAAAGAAACTACTCGCTTTACGGGCAGTCCGGAATCATTGAAGGCGAACCTCAGTAACCATGAAAGACAATAACTTTGTAGTTCCATAGAATCGAACCCTTGACCTCTACATTAAAAGGCCAAGGTCTTATCATGTCACCACCACTCTCATAGTCTCAAACTTAACCCTTCATCTGTGGGCAGACTAAACCTCAGTTTGCAGGCATTTAGATAAAAAGTTTTTTTCTCAGTCTGCCACAGATGAAGTCAATCTGTACACAGATTGAAGTCAGTCTCTGCACGAAATTGAAATGCCCAAGACTCGGATTTTTTTACAGTGATAGTGCGCTAAGCGCACCCCAGCCTGTGCGGCGCGCACTAATGGTTAACATGGCTTATAAAGGTTTTTTGCTATAGTATCGGCGCTCACACTATGTACACGACGCGCACTATGCCTGCATCAGGCCTACACTTACAAAAATAAACTTGACCCAAATTGACACTTGACTCGAAGATTAAATATAACAGTTTACTGCATTCAGCTAATCCAATTCACATGTCAAAAACATAAAACAATCATTTCACATACTTGGCTAATACGTAAAGCATAAAAGAGGTTTTTACTTGTCCAAAACACACATATCACTAACCTCGACTCGCAACTTACAATTTACAAAACTAGACGTTAAAAATATTCTATCTTTTGAAACACAAAAAGGGGCGTTAACTTTCATGCGGTTAGGTCTCCACGGGGATAGGGCATTGAACATCCACTTATCAAAAGAATTCTTCTAAAGTATCGACCTAAGTCTTTCCTTTGCCTTTATCACTAGATCCAACGTCACCTACAACATACACATAACTAAACAGTATAAGAAAAAAGTTTAGTGAATATATAAGGCGTAAATGAACTAAAACTACTACTAATCAATGCATACATACAAACTTACGTAGTAACACTTACTACACGTCGTACTAGCGGATCCGTAACCTAATATCAATTGTGACAATCGCACAAGACTTTTTGCCACATACCATACTAGCTTTTGCTAGTCAACTATAACAATTGGGGATAATATCCTCTTTCAAATCACACTTCACCAATTGCTTAAGTGTAAGTCAATTACATGCATTTACCACCCATATACTCACTTGATTTAACCGCCCAAAATTGATGAGACCAAAGCACGTTCTACCAACCTACAATCATAACAAATCGTACAATTTACTAATCATACCATTCTTCTTCAATTATAGAGGTGTGATGCTTCACACCTTTCTTCATACTAATTTCAAACTAAAAACTTTCTACCTAAACCCATTTTAACACTTATAGTCGTATACCATACACACTTATAGATATCATTTACACAAAGCTTTCATCCTTAAGTAAATTTTCTTGCGTAACTTCATACAACTTAATGACCAATCACTATTATTTTAGCTTAAAAATTAAGGTAAAGAGTTTGTTACTTTCGAACACACGACTAATAACAAGTTTACCTATCTTAATCATAATCTATCAAGGTGGTAACTTTAAATCTTCAACCTCTAACACTAAAAATTGAATTTTTCGCTTCTTAACACTATCATGATCATTTAATTGTGTAGATGAGACCAAAAACACCTAAAATTAGCATAAGCATAACAAAAAAAAACCCAAAAATCAAAACACCAAAAGTTGGGGTTTCTTACAATTGGATGAAGATGGAGATGAAGAGGATGATAACTTGCTCCCTTCTTTTTAGTTGATGCTCTAATTAGTTGGGCACAAGAGTATTCTTCCAAATTTTCTCAAACCCCAACTTCCTTCTTCAAGCAACAACCATCGCTCTCTAGCTCTATTTTCTGGAACTAAAGATAAAATGGAGATTTCTGGAATGCTCCGTGACTTATTATTGAAATTTACACTTGAATTCCATCTTGCAAAAATAGCAAAACAATCCCCGCAAATCTAGAATAGAGCGCGGCGCGCATAATAGAGTGTGCGACACGCATTCATGGTGAAACCGGGGTGTTACAAGAATGAAGTCAATTTGTGCACATATTGAAGTTAGTTTCTCCACAGAAGTCAATCCTTGCCACGTGGAAAATCTTTTTTTTCAAAAAAATAATTTTTTTCAGTCTGCCCACAACTGAAGTTCAGTCTGTATGGGATGGGTTTTCTCCATACCTATGTTCTCTCTTGATAGAACCTAATGATTCTATTCCGATTAACACTGTTATTGAATCAAGAGATGCAGTGTTTGATGAATCTCGTTTCACGTCAAAACCGAGACCAAAGGATGTGATTTCTCATTCTAATGAGACTACTCAAGGAGTACACTTGGAAGAAATTCCTAGTGAGTCACTTGAACCTCGTAGAGGCACCAGAACTAGGACTCCCAAGTCATATGGTTCTGATTTTCAGCTATACTTAGTTGAAGGATCGAGAGATTGTGTTCAATCACAATTTTCGTACTGTTATAGTATCGATGATGATCCAAGAACCTATGATGAGGCTATGAAATCTCGTGATGTTGCTTTTTGGAAAGAAGCAGTTCAAGACAAGATGAGTTCTATTTTGGAGAATAATACTTGGGAATTAACAGATTTACCACCAGGATGTAAACCTCTGGGGAACAAATGGATCTTCAAGAAGAAGATGAAAGTCGATGGTATAATTGACAAGTTTAAAGCTAGATTGGTTATCCAGGGCTTTAAACAAAAGGAGGGCATTGATTATTTCCATACTTATGCTCCCGTTGCTTGTATCACTACGATTAGATTGTTGATAGCACTCGCTGCTACATATGATCTAGTGATCCATCAAATGGATGTCAAAACAGTATTCTTGAATGGTGATTTGGAAGAGGAGGTGTATATGAGACAACAAGAAGGTTTTGTTATGCCAGTTCAAGAGCATAAGGTGTGCAAGCTAGTTAAATCATTATACGGGCTGAAGCAAGCTCCTAAGCAGTGGTATCAGAAGTTTGATGATGTTGTGTTGTCTAATGGTTTTGAGTTAAACCAATCTGACAAATGTGTATATAGCAACTTTGATCAATCCGAAAAAGGTGTGATCATTTGCTTATACGTGGATGACATGTTGATCTTTGGTACTAACCAAGATCAAGTTGATAGAACAAAAGTCTTTTTGTCTTCAAAGTTTTCCATGAAGGATATGGGAGTAGTGGATGTAATCCTAGGTATAAGGATTAAGAGGGATGCTAGAGGTATCACAATTACTTAATCTCATTACATTGAGAAGATTTTGAAAAGGTTCAAGTGTGATACATGTTCTACCGTGAGCTCTCCCGTTGATCAGGCTGTGAAGCTTATGCCCCATTCGGGTAAAGCTATATCACAACTTAAGTACTCTCGAGCAATAGGATGTTTACTGTATGCTATGACTAGCACACGCCCCGATATTGCATTCATAGTGGAAAAACTAAGTAGGTTTACTAGTAATCCAAATGCTTCTCATTGGCGTGCAGTAGTTAGAGTATTCAAGTACTTAAAGGGTACCATGGGTTATGGTATCACTTATTCTGGATTTCCTTCAATTTTAGAAGGATTTTCGATGCAAGTTGGATCACCAACGTCGAAGATCATTCATCTATGACTGGTTGGATATTCCTACTTGGAGGAGGTGCTATCTCATGGGCTTCTAAAAAGCAAACATGCATTACAAATTCAACCATGGAGTCTGAATTCGTAGCTTTGGCTGCAGCTGGTAAGGAAGCTGAATGGTTGAGGAATTTGATACATGGAATTCCTCTGTGGCCAAAGCCAATATCTCCTATTTCCATCCGTTGTGACAGTGAAGCTACATTGGCTAAGGCTTATAGCCAAATGTATAATGGAAAGTCTAGGCACTTAGGTGTTAGACACAGTATGGTTCGTGAGCTGATTTCAAATGGAGTGATATCCGTTAGTTTTGTTAGATCACAGCGAAATTTGGCGGATCACTTGACGAAAGCATTATCCCGAGACTTGGTGCACAAGTCGGCTATTGGAGTGGGATTGAAGTCCATATAGATCTTCCAAAATGAGACGCCCAATTCCCTTCTAGTACAACGCTAGGAGTTGAATTAAATGAGGTAAGCTTACTTTCTGAAGATTGAAACACATAAAATATTCTGATCCCAAATTATTTGTTTAGACCTGCAAGTTGAGTTAGGTTGAAGTTATTCTTCTTAATAGTTCTTTTGAAAAATTGCGTATGCAGGCGCAAGATGTAAAAGAACTACCTATGTGAGCATGAAGTTTTGCCGCTTCAAGGAGCTATGGACTTAGCTGTCGATATGTTCACTGAAGGATTGGGTCACATGGCTTATAATAGTGTCAGGTTTATCTTAGGGATATGTAAGAAACTGATGTGTACATTATTTTATAGTTCTCATATGAATTGAAGGGTTCAAATCTTCACGAACACCCTGATTTTCGAATTCTCGTAAATATTATACTAAGTGGAAATTCAATTCTTCACAAACATTTGCATTTATGCATTAGTTTGTTCTATTAGTTTGATTATTTTAGTAAATCAAGGATTACACTAAAATAGGGTGGATTTGTTGGTGATTTTAGTGTCATCCAACATTCATTTTAGTTAATTGAGATTTACTTGAATGCAGGAGTTAACTAGTTATACTTACCAACGGGTTCGGAGAGTGTGGAGTACACGCCCGTAAGAGTTGGCTGCTAACTGTCGCGTAATTGTGGGGTCAAGGGGGATGCGCCCCCTTGCGGGGTCCAAGGGGCAGCGCCCCTGGCTGGTGCGTTATAAAAGGTTACAACCTTTAAAAATGTAACTGTTTTCATATACAGTTTTATGTTTCGTTCTTGACATATTCTGCATTCAGAAAACTCACAGAAATACACAGACTCTCTTTGATATCTAGATTAGAGATTTCATTGCCAAAAACTCTAATCACGTTCTTGTCTTATCCCTATAGAGATTTCGTGATACCAAAGCAATCATTGGGTCGAAATACTTTATAGAGAAAGTGATTACACGATTCAAAAATCAATCCGGACATTCAATTCTAACCCAATTTCTAACAGCTCACATACAACATTCCCCATTGCTTCTCTTAATTTCCCCTCATTTTCACTACCATACTACTATTATTAAGAATTAAATTCAAAGAAGCTAAGCAACAACTTTTCAGTTGTGGCTATTTTCAACGTGAGATTTATTTGTAAATGATTGATCCGATAATTTAATTGATATAACACTGAATGAATTAAGCAATATCTTAGTAATTGATGGAATTCAACATTTCAACAAGTTCTTAATGTTAACTTATTCATGAAACCAATTCATTAAGAGTTACAACAAGCGGAAGCAAAATATTAAGAAAGCATGTTAATATGTTAAACCACTTTAGATGAATTCCATATAGTTATCAAGTCATGAAATAATGCTTACATATAACAAAGAAGGAAGAAGATTATACCTCCTTTATGATGAGTTATGAGCTGAATTTGGACAGCAAAATGATGATGAAAATGATGGAAGAAAGCTACCAACTTGAACCCTCAAGTGTGCAATACCCTAATCCTTTGATGCACCAACACCACCCTTTAAGTTAGTTAAGATTTAGACACTTAATTAGCTAATTAAGCAAGCTTAAAACCCTTTTAATTGCACCCAAAATTCTGATCAGCAGCAACTAGAAAGAAGATGATGAATGGAGCCTCAAAACTATGAAACCTCAAGTGTTTATACCCCAAACTTATAACCAACACTTATTGCTTTGGTTAGGATTTAATAACACTTGAATTTCTCACTTGCAAAACCACTTGAACCCCTTTTTGTTCAGCTCAAAATTCGGCCAGAATCATGCAGCAGAAAGTTTGAAAGAGTTTTCTAACTTGTAAGTGCAAAATAAGAGTCAAAACTTTGTTTTAAGTGTTAAGCATGCACTTGGGAATATTTGTATCAAAAGTAACAAGAATAAACTAGCATGGGACTTGTCTTGGAGTCCCAAAATCTGCCCATCCATGCCATTATTTTATAACAAGAATGTTTATAAAAAAAACTTGATGTTTTATATATAAAACTTGTTATAAAATATATGCATTGTTTAGTTACTTATATACTTTATAAACTCTTTATAAAATATAACACAATATAATTATTTAAACCTATAAACAATTATATATAATTATCCAAATAATTTATCTCAAGTGATAATATTTTAGAAAACCGATTTTCTAAAATTCAAGTGTCGCGTATTTACTTAACGATCCAATCGCTAAGATTAAATACATTTAAAGTGTTGGTAAGCTTGTTATTGGGTATGACCCGACTTGGATCATAATATATTAGCCACATTAATTAAATATGTCTGATAATGCTAAAAACGAACATATATTTCATAGCATTATTCCTCAAGAAAGACAAGCTTTTAGTTGCAATTTTTCTATTTACAAGAGATATTCGTTTAAATAATAAAAGGTGAAGACAAAAGACAGATTCGACGAATTGAAGACGCAAACGACCAAAAAGCTCAAAAGTACAAAAGACAATCAAAAAGGTTCCAATTATTGATAAGAAACGTCTCGAAATCACAAGAGTACAAGATTCAAAACACAAAGTACAAGATATTAAATTGTACGCGAGGACGTTCGAAAATCCGGAACCGGGACCAGAGTCAACTCTTAACGCTCGACGCAACGGACTAAAAATTACAAGTTAACTATATATATAAATATAATATAATATATAATTAATTATATTAATTATATATATATTATATATATATATTTAAAACCGTCGGCAGCCAGAAACTCCAAGGGTGTGAAATGAAAATACCTCTCCGCGAGTCGCGGAGTTTTAAGGCCATTTTGCCGCGAGTCGCGGAGCCCCAAATTTCACTTCTGGCTATAAAGCCAACCGAATTCTGATCGAATTTTACACATTATATTCATCTCTCTCTCAATATATACGAGTAATATATATTTATATTTATAATTTATATTTTAATTTTAATTATAATTCTAATAATAAGGGTATGTTAGCGAATGTTGTAAGGGTGTAAGTCGAAATTCTGTCCGTGTAACGCTACGCTATTTTTAATCATTGTAAGTTATGTTCAACCTTTTTATATTAATGTCTCGTAGCTAAGTTATTATTATGCTTGTTTAAAACGAAGTAATCATGATGTTGGGCTAATTACTAAAATTGGGTAATTGGGCTTTGTACCATAATTGGGGTTTGGACAAAAGAACGACACTTGTGGAAACTAGGCTATGGGCTATTAATGGGCTTTATATTTGTTTAACTAAATGAAAGTTTGTTAATGTTAATATAAAGATTTACAATTGGGCGTCCCTATAAATTACCATATAAACTCGATCGGACACGATGGGCGGGGTATTTATATGTACGAATAATCGTTCATTTAACCGGACACGGGAATGGATTAATAGCCACTAGAATAATTAAAACAGGGGTGAAATTACATTCAAGGGTAATTGGTGTAATTGTTAACAAAGTAGTAAAACCTTGGTTTACACGCAGTCGATAACCTGGTGTATTCATTAAACAAAGTATTAAAACCTTGTTACAATTCGAATTCCCAATTAGTTGGAATATTTATCTTCGGGTATAATAATAATTTGACAAGGACACTTGCAATTTATATTTATGACTGATGGACTGTTATGGACAAAAACCAGACGGACATATTGAATAATCCAGGACAAAGGACAATTAACCCATGGGCATAAAACTAAAATCAACACGTCAAACATCATGATTACGGAAGTTTAAATAAGCATAATTCTTTTATTTCATATTTAATTTCCTTTATTTTATATTTAATTGCACTTCTAATTATCGCACTTTTATTTATTGTTATTTTATTTAATCGCACTTTTAATTATCGTACTTTTAATTATCGCAATTTAATTTTATCGCATTTTTATTATTCGCAATTTCATTATCGTTATTTACTTTACGTTTTAATTTAAAGTCTTGTATTTATTTTATATTTTACATTAGGTTTTAACTGCGACTAAAAGTTTTAAAATCGACAAACCGGTCATTAAACGGTAAAAACCCCCCTTTATAATAATAATATTACTTATATATATATTTGTATTTTTATAAAAGTAAACTAATATAGCGTTGAGCTTTGCTTAAAGATCTCCCTGTGGAACGAACCGGACTTACTAAAAACTACACTACTGTACGATTAGGTACACTGCCTATAAGTGTTGTAGCAAGGTTTAAGTATATCCATTCTATAAATAAATAAATATCTTGTGTAAAATTGTATCGTATTTAATAGTATTTCCTGCTAAAATTATAAACTATTTTATATACCCCTCGTTCGACATCAAGTATTTTTGGCGCCGCTGCCGGGGAAATAACTCTTAAAAGCCGGAAGCGCAACGCTAATATAAAAAAAAAAAAAAGATTTTTATCTACTTTTATTAAAAGTCGTTTTTGTAAAATTACGTTTTAAAAATTCGAAAAATATAAAAAGAAAAACAAAAATATTAGTATTTTTAAGATTTTGTTAAATATTTAAGTTTTATAAGTTTCTTTATCTTTATTTTAATTTATAAAAATATAAATTTTATTAAAAATCGTTTATTTAAACTAAAAACAGAAAAAAAGAAAATAAAAAAAAAAAATAAAGAAAAACGCGTAAAAAGTAAAACCTGTCAACTGTTTTTCTGAACCCCGCGACTCGCGGGGTTTTCCTCATTTATCACCGCAACTCGCGGAGGTCTTCTGACACACGGACAAAACCCTAAAGTTGCATTAATTACGGAGTTTTAATTTATTATTATTATTATTTAACTTAATTATTATTATTATTATTATTAATTTTAGTTTTATTTTTACTTTTTACTTTATATATGTATTTTGTTTAATTAGTTTTATTAAAATTGTAAAATTAGTAGTTTTTATTAAATAAATAACATAAAAATAATATTTTTATAAAAATTGTACTTTTTACAACTTTTTGTATATTTTTATATTTTGTACCTTTTTAATCGTTGTAGCGTAACTTTTGTATTTTTAGCTCATAATTAATTTTAAACTTAGTTTTTGCTATAGTTATTTTTACTCCTAGATTTTTAGGCTTTGCCGTAGAATTCGTTAAGTGCTTTTTCTTTAGACTAAGATTTAGGTGCTTTAGAATTTTGCGACGCCTTTTTAAGTTTTAGTTTCTTTTTAAGTTATTTCCATTTGGGATTTAGTTTTTCCTGTAAGCTTTAATATTTTTAGACCTTTTACTATGTATCAATTATCATTCCAATTAGTAATTTCAATTTGCGATTATAATTTTAAGTTAGTTATAGTAATAAGGTTAAATTAGTTAAGTATTTTTAAGTTTTTATAAGTTTCTTTTATTTTTCCGTCACCTTTTATTTTTCAACCAATTTTTCTTTTTCGACATTTTTCGACGCGCAATCTTTTTCTCTCTTATTTCTCGCCATTCTAGTTTTTAGGACATAGATTTTTATTCTACTTCTTATCTAAATTTCTTAAAATTATGAAAATTTATTTTAAGTGGTTAAATTAATAGACATCAAAATTTTCTGGTTCGTAGTAATAGTTGGATTTGTACGTGGACCGGGTTATTGGAGCCAAACAGTCCTCAATTATATTGAGACCAAACGAATCCTGCCCCTCTGCTGCATCTTTTGGCTATTCGAAACGTGGGCAAAATCAGAAAAGTCTATTGATTGGATAACTTATTATAATTTTTCTTTCTTTTTTTAAAACTAATAGAATATTCAGTGAATGCACCGAGCAAGACGTTCACCACCTTTTGTACGTTCACCACCTGTAACTCGATCAAGACATCGTTTAACAAATATAACCGCCGTTGATTTTTCTTTAGAATCGTCATCCAGTCGACCAAGTACTTCAGTTCAAATTTCCGATAATCCAGTTTTTGAAACAAACCTCACAATTGAGAATCCAGAAAATATTCAGGAACGGTTCGTAGATCCTGAACCACTAAACTTTCCTCCGGAACCACCAATCATTCAAACAGAGATTGTTGAGGAACGAACTATTAAATCAGAATCATCTAGTGATACCGATTCCACAAATTCAATTATGGAGAATCTGGAACCTTTAAGTATGGAAGACCGAATGAGAGCTAAACGCACTGGCCAAGGTCACGCAATTACTCATCCAGACATTAATGCGCCAGATTATGAAATCAAAGGACAAATTCTACACATGGTGACTAATCAATGCCAATTTAGTGGTGCGCCAAAGGAAGATCCAAATGAACATCTACGTACCTTTAATAGGATCTGCACACTATTTAAAATACGAGAAGTGGAGGATGAACAAATATATCTCATGTTATTTCCCTGGACTTTAAAGGGAGAAGCCAAAGATTGGTTGGAATCGTTACCTGAAGGGGCGATCGATACATGGGATGTTTTAATTGACAAATTTCTTAAACAATTTTTTCCTGCATCTAAAGCCGTAAGACTTCAAGCAGAAATTGTTACGTTCACACAGAAGCCAAATGAAACTCTATATGAGGCGTGGACAAGATATGGAAAATTGTTAAGAGGATGTCCGCAACATGGTTTAGACACCTGTCAAATAGTACAAATATTCTACCAAGGATGCGACATCACTACAAGAAAAGACATAGATATAGCAGCTGGTGGTTCGATTATGAAGAAAACCGAAACTGATGCTTACAAAATTATTGATAATACTGCTTCCCACTCACATGAGTGGCACCAAGAAAAAGATATCATTAGATCATCTAAAGCAGCTAGAGCCGATTCTAGCCATGACTTAGATTCCATTTCGGCAAAGATAGATGCTGTGGAGAGACGAATGGAAAAGATGACTAAGGATATTCACTCAATACGAATTAGTTGTGAGCAGTGTGGAGGACCACATTTGACAAAAGATTGTCTCAGTATTGAATTAACAATGGAACAAAGAGAGAATATTTCATACATAAACCAAAGGCCTGGAAATAATTATCAGAATAATTATCAACCGCCAAGACCGATTTACAATCAAAACCAAAATTATAACCGAAATATTCCATACAACAACCAACAAGGTCCTAGCAATCCACAATTATCCAATAATACTTACAATCAGCACAGACCTAATTTTCAAAACAAACCACCACAACAAACCGATGATAAAAAGCCAAATTTAGAAGATATGATGACGAAGCTAGTTGAAACTCAAACGCAGTTTTTCACATCTCAAAAACAAACAAATGAACAAAATGCTCAAGCATTTAGAAATCAACAAGCTTCTATTCAAAATCTGGAACAAGAAGTAAGTAACCTATCAAGGTTAATAGGTGAAAGAAAACCGGGAAGTTTACCTAGTGATACAAATGCTAACCCCCGGAATGAAACAGCTAAAGCTATTACCACAAGAAGTGGTACAACACTTAAACCACCTGAAATACCTGTAACTTCTGATGAAACTATTCCTACTCCACAAGAACCACAACCTGATCAAGATAAGGAAAAAGAACCGGTAGTTGAGAAGGTTAATGAAGATAACACAGTTAAGGATAAACCTTATGTTAAACCATACCAACCACCTCTTCCTTATCCGAGTAAAATGAAGAAAGAAAAACTTGAAGCCGAGCAATCCAAATTCTTGGATATGTTTAAACAGATAAATGTAAATCTTCCTTTCATTGATGTAATTTCAGGAATGCCAAGGTATGCTAAATTCTTGAAAGATCTAATCTCGAATAGAAAGAAAATGGAAGAACTCTCGGCTGTTACTATGAATGCCAATTGTTCAGCAGTGCTGTTGAATAAGATACCAGAAAAACTATCTGATCCAGGAAGTTTCACAATTCCATGTTTTCTGGGTAGTCTTAGTTCAATAGAAGCATTAGCAGATTTAGGTGCTAGTATAAATCTAATGCCGTATTCACTATACGCTAAACTAGACCTTGGAGAATTGAAACCAACAAGAATAAGCATACAACTAGCCGATAGATCAATAAAATATCCTAGAGGGATAATGGAGAACATGCTAGTTAAAGTTGGTACTTTAGTATTCCCAGTAGATTTTGTTGTTCTGGACATGGAAGAAGATTCTCAAGTTCCTCTCATATTAGGAAGACCATTCTTAAACACGGCTAAAGCAATGATAGACGTGTTCGGTAAGAAACTGACCCTAAGTATAGAGGATGAGAGTGTTACCTTTTCAGTTGATAGAGCAATGCAACAACCACAATCTGCAGATGATACATGTTATTATATAAAAACTATAGATGCACATGCAGAATTATTAAAAGAATTTCCAGAATTACAAGGAACAGGAGAATGTTCTTTAGGAGAAGGTAATGAACCAATTGATGAAGCTGAAATGTTAGCTACACTAATAGCTAATGGATATGAACCAACAACAGAAGAAATTCAAATGCTAAAAGAAGAAGACAGATATCGATATAAATCATCGATAGAAGAACCTCCGAAATTAGAGTTAAAGCCACTTCCAAACCATTTGGAATACGCTTATTTACATGGTGAATCTGAATTGCCTGTAATAATATCGTCTTCTCTTACTGAAAATGAGAAATCACAGCTCATTTCTGTGTTGAAAGCTCATAAACCAGCCATTGCATGGAAGATTCATGATATTAAAGGAATAAGTCCTTCGTATTGCACACATAAAATCCTTATGGAAGAAGGTCATAAAACGTATGTGCAACGTCAACGAAGACTAAATCCTAATATGCAAGATGTAGTTAAGAAAGAGATTATTAAACTGCTAGATGCAGGTTTGATATATCCAATCTCTGATAGTCCATGGGTAAGCCCAGTTCAATGCGTGCCTAAGAAGGGTGGCATGACTGTCATCACAAATGAGAAAAATGAGCTTATTCCTACTAGGACTGTAACAGGATGGCGTGTATGTATTGATTATAGAAAATTAAATGACGCCACCAGAAAAGATCACTTTCCCTTACCTTTCATAGATCAAATGTTGGAAAGATTAGCCGGAAATAGTTACTATTGTTTTCTAGATGGATTTTCCGGATATTTTCAAATTCCAATAGCACCCGAAGACCAAGAGAAAACCACATTCACGTGCCCTTATGGTACTTTTGCTTACAAACGCATGCCATTTGGACTTTGCAACGCCCCTGCAACCTTTCAAAGGTGTATGATGGCGATTTTTCACGACATGATAGAAGAATGCATGGAAGTATTCATGGATGACTTTTCAGTCTTCGGGGATACATTTAAATCATGTCTAGTTAATCTGGAACGAATGCTAATTAGATGCGAAAAATCAAATCTAGTACTTAATTGGGAGAAATGCCATTTCATGGTTAAAGAAGGCATCGTTCTTGGACATAAAATTTCAAAAGAAGGAATTGAAGTGGATAGAGCTAAAGTAGATGTAATTGCTAAACTTCCACATCCCACCAATGTTAGAGGAGTTAGGAGTTTTCTAGGGCATGCCGGTTTTCACCGACGTTTCATAAAAGATTTTTCAAAAATTGCCACTCCTATGAATAAACTCCTAGAAAAGGATGCGCCATTCATCTTTTCAGATGAATGTATCAAATCTTTTAATATTCTTAAAGAAAAACTCACTAATGCGCCGATCATGATAACACCAAATTGGAATCTACCATTTGAACTAATGTGCGATGCAAGTGATTTTGCAATGGGAGCCGTTTTAGGACAAAGGATTGAAAAACGATTTCAACCTATATATTATGCTAGTAAGACATTACAAGGAGCACAAACGAAATATACAACTACTGAAAAAGAACTCCTTGCTATTGTCTTTGCTTTTGATAAATTTCGATCATATCTCGTTCTAGCAAAAACGGTGGTCTATACCGACCATTCTGCTCTTAGATACCTATTTTCAAAACAAGATGCTAAACCAAGATTAATCCGTTGGATCTTACTCTTACAAGAGTTTGATATTGAAATCCGAGATAAAAAAGGAGCAGAAAATCTCGCCGCTGATCATCTTTCTCGTCTTGAAAATCCCGAATTAGAAGTTTTGAATGAATCAGCCATACAAGACAACTTTCCTGATGAATATCTATTGAAGATAGATTATAAAGAAATCCCATGGTTTGCAGACTATGCAAACTACTTAGTTTGTGGATTCCTTGAAAAAGGATTATCGTACCAAAGACGAAAGAAATTCTTCAGTGATATAAAACACTATTTCTGGGAAGATCCACATCTGTTTAAAAGTTGTCCCGATGGAATAATACGCCGATGTGTATTTGGAAATGAAGCTAGTAAAATTTTAAACCATTGTCACACAGGACCAACAGGAGGGCATTATGGGCCTCAACTAACAGCAAGAAAAGTTTATGAAGCTGGATTCTATTGGCCTACAATTTACAAAGACGCACACCTTCTTTGCAAATCCTGTGATGCATGTCAAAGGGCCGGAAAAATAAATCAACGTGATGAAATGCCACAAAATGTCATCCAAGTATGTGAAGTATTTGACATTTGGGGTATTGACTTTATGGGTCCATTTCCAAAATCTCATAATAATCTATATATACTCGTAGCCATTGATTATGTATCTAAATGGGCGGAAGCACAAGCTCTCCCAACTAACGATGCACGAGTTGTAGTAAACTTTTTAAAACGTCTTTTTGCAAGGTTTGGAACACCGAAAGCTTTAATAAGTGATCGGGGTACTCATTTCTGTAATAATCAACTTGAGAAAGTTCTTAAAAGATATGGAGTAACTCATAAAATCTCCACCGCATATCATCCACAAACAAGTGGACAAGTTGAAAATACTAACCGAGCTTTAAAACGTATTCTAGAGAAAACCGTAGGATCAAATTCAAAGGAATGGTCCATTAAATTGGAGGATGCACTCTGGGCTTTTAGAACAGCCTACAAAACTCCAATTGGAACCACACCTTTTAGACTTGTGTATGGAAAAGCATGTCATCTTCCAGTAGAAATTGAACACAAAGCATTTTGGGCTTTGAAGACATGTAATCTTGATTTACATGAAGCCGGACGTCTACGATTAAGTCAACTAAACGAATTAGAAGAATTAAGACATGAAGCATACGAAAATTCGTTAATCTACAAAGAAAGAACGAAGAAATGGCATGATAAAAGAATCAAAAGTTCAAAAGAATTTAAAGAAGGAGACAGAGTTCTTCTTTTCAATTCACGATTCAAGCTATTTCCTGGAAAATTGAAATCAAGATGGTCTGGACCATTTATAGTCAAAAGAGTTTTCCCATACGGAACGATAGAATTAATAAATTCAAATGGGATTGAATTTAAAGTTAATGGTCACAGAGTTAAACATTACATACATGGTCCGATGGAGGTCAACAACGAAGTTAATCACAATTTCGATGCCACAGCTAACTAAGTGTGGGGAGAATCAAGTCTTTAAAGGATAATATATATTTCTGTTAGAGTTAGATTGTCTGTTTTCGTATAGTTCTCGAAAATGGAACACGTATGGTCTTTCCCTAGCAGACCCTAAAGAACTAGTCTTCTCCCCCCATTCTAAATTTTTATTTTTTTTAGGTTTTTACAAAATGAAGACTGCCTGTGAATTAAACCATGGTCTAATGCTACACGCTTTGATCACTAAACGTAATAATGACATACTACCGAGTGAATTAGTATCAGTAATCAGAGAAAGAATGGACGGAGTTAGAAAAGGATCCAGATGCGAAGATAATAAGTTACAATTTGGTAAAGGAAAATCAAAATCCGCAGCGAAAAGAAGAGCACGACACCTAGAAAAATGTCACAAATGCGGAAAATGGTCACATGGAGGTAAATGTTCAAATAATCAAACCTATTCAAATACAGAATTTGTTACTTTATGCAGAGACGGACCGTTCATATGTTTAGAAGAAAAGACAATGAATGCTCGAGGTTACGCCTATGCAGCCATGGAAAACCAATTAAACCGACTATCTTATGAATATAATAGATCATATAACTAAGAAATCTATTTCACAGGTATGTCTGTACAGTTTTTAGTTTTATTTTTATTTTTAACCTTTTGATAATAAACGCTAATTTGTTCGCTAAAAAGTATTAAATTGGTATTAAATAAAATTAGGTTTGGCGACCGAAATTATTGATATCGTTCAAAAATTTATTACATCACTGCGAAATTTAACGTTTATTCTTAAGGTATAAATATCTTTAAACAATCAACCCAAAATATTTCAAAAATTCGTCATGAGTTAAATTAGGTCTTGGAACCGAAATTACTTTACCGAAAAGAGGGGCGCATATTTTTGATAATATTTGATTGATTAAAGTGGGATAAAAAGACAAAAAGATTTTTAATTTATTTTTACCATGTTTTTAAAATTAATATTTAAATCTTAAATTAATATTGTAAACTTTGTAAAAACAATATATTTAAAATTGTAAATATTTGAATTTTTAAATTAAGTTTGGTGTGAATTTTTAATTTTTAAAATATGAATTTTTAAATTAAGTTTGGTGTGAATTTTTAATTTTTAAAATATTAATTTTTAATTTTATGCATTTCAAATTTTAAGTTTGGTGTGAATTTTTTAATTTTTAATTTTGAATTTTATATTTATGTTGTGTGAATTTAAAAACAAAAATTTACTTTATCTCATTAAGTTAAAAATATGATTTTAAAATTCGTCGTAAGTTGAAGACTAGGTCTTTGAACCGAAATTGCTTTACCCGAGGGAGGGACGAGAACTTTTATTATCATTATTTTTAATCTTATTGATTTAAAGTATGCCAAAAACATTAAAAAACCCAAAAATCTTAGCTTTTAAAACAATCGCTACAAAAAGACAAATTTTAAAATTTTGTCGGAGGACGGACTAGGACATCGATCCGAAACGACCTCGTCCTAAATAACAAGGGAAACAAAATTTTAAAATTAATTTCTTAATTGTTTTATAAGTTAAAGATTATAAAAAAAAAAAAAAAAAAAAAAAAAAAAAAAAAAAAAGACTCCGCGACTCGCGGAGTTTTCAGTGAAAACCTCCGCGACTCGCGGAGGGACAAAATTACAGAAAAAAAATAAAACTAGCTGCTCGAACTGATCACTCTCACACACACATAAACACCCAAATACAGCTCGAAAAAACCCGAGAAAACCCACGAAAATCATCCCAAAAACTCGATTTTTCACCGTTAATCTTCAAATTTTTCACTACAATCATGTTGAGAAGGATGATATCTAGGAACTACTCAAGAAAACAGGTACAATTACACCCCAAATCACCTTTAAATCCGAATTTTAGTGTGTTCTTGAGCATATTTTCATAATTTGAATTTTGTTAATTTTTAGTGTAATTAGTGTTAAATTGTTAGTATATTATGCATGTATAACCTAGATTGATGCTTGTTAACATGATTTGAAGCCAAAAACTTCAAAATTTTTAGAATCTAGGGTTTGTGTTCTTGAGCAAATTTGGGGCTTTTTGATATAAACAGGTTATGGCCGATTTTTTGTCATGAATTATTGCTAAATTGAGTAGTGTAACATGTCTAGGTAGTTAAAAGATCCAAACTTTAAGCCTAAACATGATTTTGAGAATTAAAGTGGACTTTTTCAAGTCCAAAATTCATGAACTTGATTTTTGAAAGATAATGCCATTTGAGACTTGTTTATTTGCTAGTAATGATTATTTTGACATGTTATTTAAGTTGAATGCTTATGAACTTGGCGAAAATTTTCGTATATGCTTATTTGAAAAAGTGTAGATTTGATAAAAATGTGAAAATAAGCTTAAGTTTGATATAAATTGATAATGTCATTGTAATTATTTTGATTGATGATTTTGCTGACACTAATGCATATTTGGATGCACAAAATTTGTGTTTGATGTGTTTTGCAGAATGAAAGGGGTGAATCTTCATCCCAAGCCCGCCATGCTCCTGCTGAGAACTTGGATCAACAGGAGGTAGATAACTACTACAGGCAGGATGTACCTCATCCAGTCATGACCTTTTCAGATATGCATTTGGAACAGTTGCACCCGAACCTGCGATTTGACAGACTTTGGATAGATTATCCAAAATATCAACGGGGTTTGCATACTCTTCACTCAAAGGTTGTTGAGGTACCGAGGGTCATAGAATGGGGACCCTTGGAAGCTGTAGAATTGGCCGGGCCAATTAGGGAATTACTGGTACAGAGGTATGGTAATTCTTCTTTTAATGACTGGATATGTTTATTCACCATACGCAGACCTGTATATAAAGTATGGTGTGAAGAGTTGTTATGTAGTATAGAGTTGAATGATCGGGTAGCTAGTTTAACCGATCGTTCTTTTATTAGATTTTTGTTAGGCGGTTCGATGCGCCACATGTCTTTACTGGACATGGCTCAGGCTTTACGTATATATACGCCTGAGGAATTAGCATCTGCCGATTGTAGAGGATTGATACTAAACGGTAGGAAAATAGATGAGAATTTTGATACACACGGTGTGTGGAGTCAAATGACAAGCCATCACCGTTTTAAAGGGGGAAACTACTCTTATTTGGATATAGATAGAGCCGAATTAAGAGTAATACATAGATTTTTAGCTAATTCGATTACACAAAGGGGTAAAAACAAAGAAAAGGTAAATGAACAAGATTTGTTTTACCATATGTGTATTCGAGACCCACACAGCGCTGTAAGTATACCATATTGTGTGGGTTATTATTTATCAGCTATGGTTCGAGGGATGCGTCCACATAGCATAATAGGAGGTGGTATTTTTATTACTTTGATTGGTGAATATCTCGGTGTGGATATAAGTCGGGGGGGATTATTAGTAGAAGAGCCGGAACCCCGCGACACTATAGGTTTAAATGTATACCATGGTGCGAAAGTGTTGAAGCGGCGAAATAACGCCGCAGTACGATACAATGGTAGACATCCACAGGTAGAGAGAAACCAGGAACAAGGTAATGTAGGAGGGGGGCAAGAAATGCATAGGTTTATAGCTTCTCAGGAATACGAAAATGCTAGACAGAGAGCATTTGAGGATTGGCAAGTTCATCAGAACCAGATCATAGCGCATTGCCAACATATAGGTAGAAACTATATTCCTACTCCGAAACCCGTCTTCCCTCCTTGGTCGATAGAGATGCAGCCACCATATCCTACGTATGACCCTGCCGAAGCATTCTATAGCACTTATGGTTATGCGTGGAACCCCTATTGGTACCAATATCATCCTTAGTTTACTTATTTTTTTTTATTATTATGTAATTTGTAATTATTGATGTATTTAATATTTTTGTTAATATTGTAATCATTTTTATAATTATCTAACTTTTATTCTTAGATTTTAATAATTTTTGAATGTGGGGTAATAAACCAAACTTCAAAAATATGTATATATGTTTGCAGTTTATCTTATGTACACAACAGGGTAAAACAACGCATTTTCAAAGACTGGCATTAAGTTCAGCAAAAGCAAGTAATTTTGACGACAATGATGCAAAATGTATGTGAAATAACAACAAGACGGAATGAACAAATGACGTGCACCATTTATCATTCAGCAAACAAACGCCAATATATTTGGAAACTTTGGTAAAAATTTAATCATTTTCACACAAATCACCCTCAATAATTTAAATTGTTACTGATTTCTTGCAAATGAGGGCATTGCAAGATCTTAAGTGTGGGAAGGGGTTAAATTCTTTCGGATTTTAAAACTTTTTACACTTGGTTACCATTAAAAATACTAGTAAAGCAGTAGTTGTATTAGAATCTAGTGCTCTCTGATAATAAAGAACAGCCCTGGTCTTATATACTGACTACCCAATTCTAGTAAAATTTTTCAAAATTTTCAATTAAATGAATTCAAATCATGTTTATACATATTTATGAACGATAAAACTAGGTTTTAACACCGAAATTATTGTTACCTCGGAAAGGACATAAATTGAGAAACAAACTAAAATGTTAAAATTCATTTAAAATGGAATAGAGGACGATAAAAAGAAAAATAAAAAGCCAAGTGTGGGAAAATTTACCAAGTTATTTTAAACATATGTCACATATATTTGTAACAAATAACTGAAAATACTTTTGCTTTGAATTAAACTAAACTGTTTTACCCGATGAAAGAAAAGAAGAGATGGATCTACACGATGAATCAATTCCATCATTAAAAGGAAGTAAAGTCTTCCGAAAAAGACACGCGCTTCTTGATTTAGGTCATGAAGTTGTCGTTCAGACCAGCTGTAGGTTGACGAAAAATCTAGAAAAGTCATCACTAAAATCAGCAGGAAATCCACGGACCTCAGCATTAAACAGGGTCGCCAAGTGGTCAGATTTATCCTAACCATGAGAAGGATTTATCTCGTACAATGGGGAGGCACCGTGCAAATTAGCTGGATAAGACTAATGAATCAGATCCCCAGAAAGGATAATCTCCTTAAAGATTAAAAATCAGCTTTTAAGACTGATATTACTCAATCCTAGAGATTGACCTTAAAGATTGAGAATTACAAACTCATGGAATTCAATGATATCTAAACTCGAGCTTAAACGAGAAAATATTTTGATCAAAAATACAAACCGATTTGTTTTCTGAAAACCCTATTTTCAATGCGTTCATTACCATTGAACGTAAAATCCTAGGAATTCACCTGGAATTCATTAGGTCACCTGAACTAAATCGGGTGTCAACCGTAAGAACGGTGGTTGCATAACATGGTCAAAGACAGGACCTTGTGCCAGACCGACAAATTATAAGGGTGAGCTTTACTATTGCTCCTACCTAGGATAGTAATTGCGTCCGACACGTTATAGACCATAATCAAAAGCATGTCACGGGACATTGCCTTAAACAGTTGCTTGTTCAACGCTTTCCTTTAAAACCGGACGGTAGTTTGCCGAAAGGTAATATACGGGACAAGTAAACTGGACGTGTTGCTTTCCAAATACAAGGTTAGCAAGTGGGTGACACAAAACCGCAAGTTTTGAGCTAAAATTTTCAAATCTGAAACCCACCAAACCCACAAAAATATTTTGCAAACACCGGTAAAGGGTTATTCCGGAAAACTTATCTAGGGTAAAAACTAGATTTCAAAAGATCAAATGTTTTCATAAAGATCCAATTTCCTTAATGGATCTAAATTTTTATAGTCATGTGGGACTGTAAACCATATCGTTACTACCATTGTTTATACCGCCGTATAGAAATCACTGATGTACAAAGTGTGAAGAATAAAGAAGTGATTCTAGTATTTCAAGACAATATTGCTTGAGGACAAGCAACGCTCAAGTGTGGGAATATTTGATAATGCTAAAAACGAACATATATTTCATAGCATTATTCCTCAAGAAAGACAAGCTTTTAGTTGCAATTTTTCTATTTACAAGAGATATTCGTTTAAATAATAAAAGGTGAAGACAAAAGACAGATTCGACGAATTGAAGACGCAAACGACCAAAAAGCTCAAAAGTACAAAAGACAATCAAAAAGGTTCCAATTATTGATAAGAAACGTCTCGAAATCACAAGAGTACAAGATTCAAAACACAAAGTACAAGATATTAAATTGTACGCGAGGACGTTCGAAAATCCGGAACCGGGACCAGAGTCAACTCTTAACGCTCGACGCAACGGACTAAAAATTACAAGTTAACTATATATATAAATATAATATAATATATAATTAATTATATTAATTATATATATATTATATATATATATTTAAAACCGTCGGCAGCCAGAAACTCCAAGGGTGTGAAATGAAAATACCTCTCCGCGAGTCGCGGAGTTTTAAGGCCATTTTGCCGCGAGTCGCGGAGCCCCAAATTTCACTTCTGGCTATAAAGCCAACCGAATTCTGATCGAATTTTACACATTATATTCATCTCTCTCTCAATATATACGAGTAATATATATTTATATTTATAATTTATATTTTAATTTTAATTATAATTCTAATAATAAGGGTATGTTAGCGAATGTTGTAAGGGTGTAAGTCGAAATTCTGTCCGTGTAACGCTACGCTATTTTTAATCATTGTAAGTTATGTTCAACCTTTTTATATTAATGTCTCGTAGCTAAGTTATTATTATGCTTGTTTAAAACGAAGTAATCATGATGTTGGGCTAATTACTAAAATTGGGTAATTGGGCTTTGTACCATAATTGGGGTTTGGACAAAAGAACGACACTTGTGGAAACTAGGCTATGGGCTATTAATGGGCTTTATATTTGTTTAACTAAATGAAAGTTTGTTAATGTTAATATAAAGATTTACAATTGGGCGTCCCTATAAATTACCATATAAACTCGATCGGACACGATGGGCGGGGTATTTATATGTACGAATAATCGTTCATTTAACCGGACACGGGAATGGATTAATAGCCACTAGAATAATTAAAACAGGGGTGAAATTACATTCAAGGGTAATTGGTGTAATTGTTAACAAAGTAGTAAAACCTTGGTTTACACGCAGTCGATAACCTGGTGTATTCATTAAACAAAGTATTAAAACCTTGTTACAATTCGAATTCCCAATTAGTTGGAATATTTATCTTCGGGTATAATAATAATTTGACAAGGACACTTGCAATTTATATTTATGACTGATGGACTGTTATGGACAAAAACCAGACGGACATATTGAATAATCCAGGACAAAGGACAATTAACCCATGGGCATAAAACTAAAATCAACACGTCAAACATCATGATTACGGAAGTTTAAATAAGCATAATTCTTTTATTTCATATTTAATTTCCTTTATTTTATATTTAATTGCACTTCTAATTATCGCACTTTTATTTATTGTTATTTTATTTAATCGCACTTTTAATTATCGTACTTTTAATTATCGCAATTTAATTTTATCGCATTTTTATTATTCGCAATTTCATTATCGTTATTTACTTTACGTTTTAATTTAAAGTCTTGTATTTATTTTATATTTTACATTAGGTTTTAACTGCGACTAAAAGTTTTAAAATCGACAAACCGGTCATTAAACGGTAAAAACCCCCCTTTATAATAATAATATTACTTATATATATATTTGTATTTTTATAAAAGTAAACTAATATAGCGTTGAGCTTTGCTTAAAGATCTCCCTGTGGAACGAACCGGACTTACTAAAAACTACACTACTGTACGATTAGGTACACTGCCTATAAGTGTTGTAGCAAGGTTTAAGTATATCCATTCTATAAATAAATAAATATCTTGTGTAAAATTGTATCGTATTTAATAGTATTTCCTGCTAAAATTATAAACTATTTTATATACCCCTCGTTCGACATCAATGTCTCTCGGGCATATGAAAATCCTTCAATCTCCCACTTGCACGAGAAACATAAGAAATTAATGCAAGTGATGGATACCACCTAACGACCGTCCATCACCCCCAATATGTTATGACTTTGTGCCATTCAATAACATCATCCCTTTCGAGTTTCCCATCTCGAATATGAATAAATGAATCTTTCATTATTTCCTTTTGTCCTAGATGTCATACTAAATCCAAGAGACACAGAGTGATCACTCTCTTCTAGATTTAACTTTATCAGGCCTTAGACATCTGACTCTCAACGAATAAGAGGGACAAATTCCATCTTGATTACATACGTCCTAGATATATATACTTTGCATTACACCTGAGCTCTTCCTTATGAACTACCATATTTCAGAATAGCGAAGGAAAGAATCAAGGCACAATACTTGGTAAATATCTGAACCCAATATGTATCTCAGGTCAGAGGATACAATGATATTCACCTTTACTCAAGATTACATGTGATCAACCACAAAGGCTCCATTTAGTAAATCTTGAGGGCGGGTCTTCCAATATTTGTATCCCACAAATATCTATGAACCTTGGTTGCAACCTTGCCCCACATTCATCCCGTGAATGTATACCAGTCCAAGTTCATAATAGTCTAAACCTCACACTTGCTCCCACAAATGTGATCGACTACGGAATTTAGAATAATAGCTTATTCATGGATAAAATATGCAAAATAGGAACCTGACTCAAGATTAATAAATTAACACCATAATTATATTAATGAGTTTGAACAATTTCGTTCCGTTACAATACTTAAAACAGATCATGACCAATCACTAGAATATCGAAGCCCTAAAGCACAAACATGTCCTGCATGTTTTGATCCATGTAAGAGCTTCGTGAGTGGATCCGCTATGTTAAGATCTGTGTGAACTTTGCGAATACATATCTTTCCCTTTTCAACTTCATCCCTTATGTAGTTGAATCTCCGCTCAATGTGACGGGTCTTTTGGTGAGCACGAGGTTCTTTGATTTGAGCAATCGCACCCTCGTTATCACAAAAGATCTCAAGAGGGTCCTGAATGGAAGGGACTACTCCTAAGTCGTCGATGAATTTCTTCATCCATGCAGCTTCCTGAGCTGCCAATGATGCGGCGATGTACTCCGACTCTGTAGTGGATAAAGCAACAACATCCTGTTTTGAACTCTTCCAAGAGACCGCACCTCCATTTAACGTGAAGACATAACCGGATTGTGATCGAGAATCATCTCGATCAGTTTAGAAACTTGCATCTACGTAACCTTTTACAGCGAGTTCCTCCTCACCAGACCCGTATATAAGAAACATATCCTTAGTCCTCCTAAGGTATTTCAATATACTTTTGACAGCAATCCAATGACTGTTTCCTGGGTTATTCTGGTATCTACTTGTCAGGCTAAGAGCGCATGACACATCCGGTCTAGTGCATATCATTGCATACATGATTGACCCAATAGCAGACGCATATGGGACTTTCTTCATTCTCTCCTGTTCATCTTTCGTGGTGGGTCACTGAGATGAACTGAGAAGTGTTCCCTTTTGAATAGGTACCAAACCTTTCTTAGAGTTCTCCATCTTGAACCTTTTCAAGATCTTTTCAATGTATGCACTTTGATTCAAACCTATCAGCTTCTTGGATCTATCCCTGTAGATCCCAATCCCCAAAACGTATTGTGCTTCTCCAAGATCCTTAATGGAGAAGCATTTACTTAACCAAGTTTTAACTCCTTGCATTGCCGGAACATCATTTCCAAATAGTAATATATCATCCACATATAATACAAGGAACATGATAGTGCTCCCACTATCTTTCTTGTATACACAAGCTTCATCACCATTTTTAATGAAGCTAAATTTCTTGGCCTCCTCATTAAAACGATGATTCCACATTCTAGATGCTTGTTTCAATCCGTAGATTGACTTCTTTAACTTGCATACCTTCTTAGGATATTTCGGATCAACAAAACCTTCAGGCTGAACCATGTAGACATCTTCCTCAAGATGTCCGTTTAGGAAAGCGGTCTTGACATCCATTTGCCATATTTCATAATCATAATAAGCAGCAATGGCAAGTAATATCCTAATAGACTTTAGCATTGCCACAGGCAAAAAAGTTTCACCATAGTCAACCCCTTGAGTTTGAGTGAAACCTTTTGCTACAAGTCTAGCTTTATATGTATCCAAGTTTCCATGTATGTCGGTTTTCATCTTGAAAATCCATTTACAATCAACTAGCCTTGAGCCAGTAGGTTGTTCAACAAGTTCCCAAACTTGGTTGTCATACATGGATTGCATCTCAGCATTCATGGCTTCCTGCCATTTATCCTTATCAATCCTTGATAAAGCATCTTGGTAGTTTGTTGGTTCATCCAAATCAACCACATAGCAACCATCCATGAGAAACCCATATCTCTCAGGAGGATTACTAATCCTACCAGATCTGCGAACGTCTTGTGTATTTTGATCATCCATTTGATCACTCTCAACATTTTCATGTTGAGTGCTAGTGTCAACCAATTGTGTATCATCTACTTGATCTTGAACCTCTTCAAGATCTATCTTCCTTTCACTATTTCCTTCCATTAGGAACTTAGTTTCAAGGAATTCAGCCTTTCGAGCAACAAATACATTTTGCTCGGATGGATCATAGAAATAATATCCCATATCATCCTTGGGATATCCTATGAAGATACACTTCGTGGATCGAGCATTCAACTTATTAGGGACGTAACGCTTAGGATAAGCTTCACATCCCCATACCTTTAAGTATGATAGAGATGGAGGTTTTCCAAACCACATCTCATGAGGAGTTCGTTCCACTTTCTTGGTTGGGGCCATATTTAAAATACGAGCCGCGGAGCATAGACAATAACCCTAAAATGACAGAGGTAACGAGCTTCTAGCCATCATTGATCGAACCATATCCATTAGGGTTCGGTTCCTTCTTTCGGATACACCATTAAGCTGTGGTGTCCCGGGTGGAATAAGTTGCGAGATAATCTCACAACTTCTAAGATGATCTTGGAAGGCATCGCTTAGGTATTCACCTCCTCTATCGGTACGGAGTACCTTGATTGTCTTATTGAGTTGATTTTGTACTTCGTTTTGATACTCTTTGAATGCTTCAAAAGTTTCGTCCTTATGTCTTAACAAGTAGACATATCCGAAACGACTGAAGTCATCAATGAAAGTAACGAAGTATCTTTCACCATTCCTAGTTATGGGCTTAAAGGGTCCACATACATCCGAATGTATTAATCCCAATAAGTTCTTAGCCCTTTCGTAGGTCCCTTTGAAAGGTGCTTTAGTCATTTTGCCTTGTAAACAAGATTCACATACATCAAACGAGTCTAGTTCATTTGATTTCAAAAGGCCATTCTTTTGAAGTGTATGCATTCGATTCTTGTTTATGTGACCAAGGCGACAATGCCATAAGTAGGAATCACTCAAATCCCTTTTGAGTTTCTTGGTACTAGTATGGTATATTGAGCTACTAGATGATGTGTCATCATGAATCAATTCATAAATTCCATTTGAAGGCGAGACCTTAAAATAGAATACATTATCTAAATAAACGTGGATATCATATTAACAAAATTAAGATAAAAACCACATTGTTTTAAACGGGAAACTGAAATAATGTTTCGACATAAATCCGGTGCATACAAAACATTGTTCAAAATAAGTTCCAAACCACTTGGAAGCTTTAATACAAAGTCTCCTTGAGCCTTCACTTGCACTTTGGCTCCATTACCCATAAAGAGACTTGATGTTCCCGTTTGCTTGCTACTTCTTTTAAACCCCTGCAAAGAATTGCAAATGTGAGTTCCACATCCAGTGTCTAATACCCATGTATTAGAAGAAGTAATACTAAGCTCTATATATACCATATATATATTACCTGAGGTTTGCCCCGCATCCCTCTTTTCCTTCAACTCCTTAAGGTAGACCGGGCAGTTGCGTTTCCAGTGACCCATTTCACCGCAACCGAAGCACGGGTCTTCCTTGGGGTTTGCTTGTCCGACAACCTTTTGCTTCTTGTTCATGTTTTTGGTTGGGGTAACCATCCTCCCCTTTCCCTTGCCTTGATGGGCGGGTCCTTTCCTCTTAGCCGCCTTTGGCTTAGAGGTGTTGTTACCTTTGGACCCACCATCATTGATCATTAGCACGGGTGAAGCCCTCTTACCCATGCTAGTTTCTGCCGTCCTAAGCATGCCATGAAGTTCGCCAATGGTCTTATCCATCCCATTCATATTGTAATTAATTACAAATTGGTCAAACCTCTTTGACAAGGAGTTTAGGATAAGATCCGTGGCTAGCTCATTGGATATGTTGAGATTAAGACGGTTTGCGCGATCAATGAGGCTTTTCATCTTAAGGACATAAGATGAAACGGATTGGGAGTCGTCCATACGACATGCATGAAGCGCTCGAACGGTCTCGAAGCGCTCGACACGTGCTTGTTGAAGGAACATCTCCTTCAATTGCGTGATCATGTCGTATGCAGTATGATGCTCGAAATCCTTTTAGAGTTCGGGTATCATAGTCCCAAGCATTAGGTAAGCGACTTGCACCGAATCGGTGCAATACTTATCCCAATAAGCCATGCCTTCCATATCATCCTCGTCGGGTTGATCGGGAATGGGGTCCTCCAACACATACGCCTTATCCTCGAGTTTGAGGACAATCCTAAGATTGCGGAACCAATCCATAAAGTTCGTATGGTTGAGTTTGTCTTTCTCGAGGAGAGACCTTAATGATAGGTTGTGTAAGTTAATTGGTGCATTTTGCGTGTTGTTGATGTTATTAGTGGCCATCTACAATATTTAACAAAGTTCATTTAAGTATTGATTTTAAATTTAATAAACAATACCCTTTTATATTTTAATTGACATATTAAATATTAGAATCCAACGGTAAATCAAATTTCGGTTAGGTGACCTTTATCCGGTTATTTGATTTAGCTAGGTAGTCATAATGACAATTGCAATCCTTTTGCAACTTCTAAATTATGGGATCATGCAATCCTTTTGCATGGCATATTTATCCCATCAACGCCTATTTGTTCCTCATGCTTCGGTGACCCTAAGTTCATGATTCCCAAATCAAGTCGTCCTACTTGTGTAAACGTGTAAACTTAACATACAAGTGGTTAGGTGACCTTTATCCCACAAGCATGCGAAATTCACCTCAACCATATTAGTTTGTTCATGACGGTTAGGTGACCTTTATCCCATCATGAGTTCCCTAATATGTCTAAGTGTCACACAAAAGGGTGGCGTTTAACTTGTTTACCTTGTTAATAGAAGGGATTTTAAGTTTCCATTAATTCTAGTTTAAGAAAACTTTTATGCCATACACCAACATGCATTTAGTGTATGGTTCATTTGAAATCCATTTTCAAGTCATGTAATTTTAGCCAATTACTTGATATAAACCATTTTATACATATGATCATTATCATGTTCTTAATAACCGTTTATTAATATCCTTTTTACCATTTCAATTTATCCGATTAAATTGTGGTTTGGTAAATATCATGTTGTTAATAATTTAACCAATTAAATTTTAGTTTTGCTTGTTAACTTGTGTGATAACTTGTTGTAGTAACATGCACAATCCACAATCATACAAGAAATTAAAACAACCACGCATGCAAAACAAATGTTCACAATCAAGCCTTTTGGTAGACATTTTGTTTAGCCGAAAACAAAATGCCACCGGTCAATGGGTAAAACACAAAGTAAGAGGTTTTAACCTCCCACTTAACCTTGCATCCACATGCTTCTTGTGTTCTTCCTTGTGATCTTCATGCATCTTCATCTTGTTACAAAATATATCCTAATACATTTTGTCTAGAAAATGAAAACACATCCTAATTTATTTTACATGCCAAATATAAAATAAATTACATAACCAAAATTAATATTACATACCAAATGAATAATTAATTTTACAAACCAAATTGAATGAATATTACAACCATTCAACCAAACAAATATCCATTCAAACACACATGCATACATCATAAGGTCAAGGCATTGATTGTGAACTACAATATACAACAAATATGACCAATTTGCAAGTTCCAAACCCACTTTTGGAACCCTTAAAATTCGGCCAAAATCATGAACCCACCCAAACCCCAATGTTTTTACATTCTACTTTCATGCATGTACATAGAATGCAAAGTTGGTGGGTTTTAAAGACCATATATAAGAAGCATATTTCATAGACTTCGGCTCTGATACCATTGATGGAATTCAACATTTCAACAAGTTCTTAATGTTAACTTATTCATGAAACCAATTCATTAAGAGTTACAACAAGCGGAAGCAAAATATTAAGAAAGCATGTTAATATGTTAAACCACTTTAGATGAATTCCATATAGTTATCAAGTCATGAAATAATGCTTACATATAACAAAGAAGGAAGAAGATTATACCTCCTTTATGATGAGTTATGAGCTGAATTTGGACAGCAAAATGATGATGAAAATGATGGAAGAAAGCTACCAACTTGAACCCTCAAGTGTGCAATACCCTAATCCTTTGATGCACCAACACCACCCTTTAAGTTAGTTAAGATTTAGACACTTAACTAGCTAATTAAGCAAGCTTAAAACCCTTTTAATTGCACCCAAAATTCTGATCAGCAGCAACTAGAAAGAAGATGATGAATGGAGCCTCAAAACTATGAAACCTCAAGTGTTTATACCCCAAACTTATAACCAACACTTATTGCTTTGGTTAGGATTTAATAACACTTGAATTTCTCACTTGCAAAACCACTTGAACCCCTTTTTGTTCAGCTCAAAATTCGGCCAGAATCATGCAGCAGAAAGTTTGAAAGAGTTTTCTAACTTGTAAGTGCAAAATAAGAGTCAAAACTTTGTTTTAAGTGTTAAGCATGCACTTGGAAATATTTGTATCAAAAGTAACAAGAATAAACTAGCATGGGACTTGTCTTGGAGTCCCAAAATCTGCCCATCCATGCCATTATTTTATAACAAGAATGTTTATAAAAAAAACTTGATGTTTTATATATAAAACTTGTTATAAAATATATGCATTGTTTAGTTACTTATATACTTTATAAACTCTTTATAAAATATAACACAATATAATTATTTAAACCTATAAACAATTATATATAATTATCCAAATAATTTATCTCAAGTGATAATATTTTAGAAAACCGATTTTCTAAAATTCAAGTGTCGCGTATTTACTTAACGATCCAATCGCTAAGATTAAATACATTTAAAGTGTTGGTAAGCTTGTTATTGGGTATGACCCGACTTGGATCATAATATATTAGCCACATTAATTAAATATGTCTCTCGGGCATACGAAAATCCTTCAGTAATATAACATTAAAGAGAGGCTAAATCAAACAATAATAGCTCCAAATACTGTTTATGAAGGGAAAAAACCCTTACTTTTTTCGTCGCCACCGGCCAACAGGGAATGACAAAAGAGAAGATAAATCACAACCCTTAGTAGCAATAGATTCGACGACATGTTAATAAACAACAAAAAGGCAGCGACAAGGAGAAAAACTTAATTTGTTCATCGCCACCCCGAAACAAAACTGATAATTGCAAAAAGAGCAGAAATCGAATCATATACCAGAGAGAGAACATGCAACAAACGTGAAAAGACCAAACGAAAGCCTAAACTTCCAGTCATCGATCATGTCATACCCCATCCTAATCCTCCTGGACGAAGTCATCAACATTTGGTCCCATTGCGAGGTGATGTCCTAAATATACCAAGAACGACTCCATGTAATATCTTTAAAATGAGCAAATGCACAGCGAAAGGTTTCTTTCATACCTGAGAATAAACATGCTTTGAAGTGTCAACCAAAAGGTTGGTGAGTTCATAGGTTTATCATAATAAATCATTCCATAATTTTAATAGACCACAAGATTTCAGATATTTAATTGTACACGTAACCCGAGTACAAAATAGTACGCATAACCTACGAATTAAAAATCATTCATATGGTGAACGCTTGATAACCTAACTAACAGGATGCATATAGAATATCCCCATCATTTCAGGACTCTCATCGGACATGATAATCGAAGTACTAAAGCATTCATAACCCGAATGGGACGTGTCGAGGTCCATAGATCTATCTTTAGGATTCGCATCAATTGGTGGAAATTATAATAAACACCAATTCTTAGGCTACCAAACTAAAAAGGGGCATATTCGATTCGATAATCCAACCATAGAATGTAGTTTCGATTACTTGTGTCTATTTCGTAAAACATTTATAAAAATAGCTCATGTATTCTCAGTCCCAAAAATATAAAAAAAGGGAATAATGAAACTCACGATACGATATTTTGTAGTAAAAATATGCATACGACGGAACTGAACAATGCAGGGTTGGCCTCGGATTCACGAACCTATATCATTATATATATATATATATATATATATATATATATATATATATATATATATATATATATATATATATATATTAACACACATAATTGTAATCGAACAAATTTATATATATATATATATATATATGTATATATATATATATATATGTATATATATATATATATATGTATATATATATATATAAATTTATTAGTTATATCGTTATCATATTAATACCCTATATGTTTCATGTACTCATTTTATATATTTTAAATAAATAAAAATATTAATTTTGTTATGTTATATGTATTAAATATATATATATATATATATATATATATATATATATATATATATATATATATATATATATATATATATATATATATATATATATATATAAATGTATATATATATCATTTGTTTGTTAATATATTAATAATAATACTAAAATAATGTTATTAATGATAAAAATAATAATAATGATAATACTAATACTAATAATAATGATAATAATATTAATAATTCTATTAAGGATAATAATAATGATAGTTTTAATAATAAAGATAATCTTATTATAAATGATAAGTTTAATACAACTTTTAATTTTAATACTTTATATAATAAGAATGATAATAATAATAGTAGTAATAATAATAACTATAATATCTATAATAATAATACTTTTACTAATAATGATATTAATAACAATAATACTTATAATAATGATAATAATAATAATAATAATAATAATAATAATAATAATAATAACAATAATAATCCTAATAATATCAATAATAATAATAATAATAATAATAATAATAATAATAATAATAATAATAATAATAATAATAATAATCATATTAATAAAAGTAATAATAATAATAATAATAATAATAATAATAATAATAATAATAATAATAATAATAAAGTACAACCTTTGAAGAAAGGAGCTTTAAAAATAAAACGCCACTGCCCGGGATCGAACCCGGGACCTCTCATTCCCCTAACACAGTCCCAAACCTTCCCTCTATCTGCTGCTTTTCTGAATTAAATCTCAATCTAATTACTATAACTCGTCTAGCTCAGCTTCTTTCGGCCCAACAGAAAACATAAAGTGGGTCTCAGCCCAATAATACCAAACGGCCCAAATTGTAGATCCAAAAGAATACGGCCCAACTTGCAATTTAGGATCCCATGTAACTAGTCCAAAAGAAAATCATTTGGCCAATAGTAACTGCATTAATCGGCCAAAAAAAATGATCCAAAAGGCAAATCAAGGTTTACGGTTTAAAACAAATTCGTGATAGGAAAAGCAATTTGCAGCAGCCATATGTGACCACACCCATCGTCTTTATCACTTTAATCATCTCAATTATTATCAATGTCATTAAGGTAACGATAGCAATAATAACAGGTGGTGATATTTATTTTATGGAATCCAGCAGAGCAACCCACCAAATAATCAAGTGGGTCTTCGATAACAGGAACAACCGACAGAAATATTTCGTGTAGCAGGCAGTCAACAGTAACAGGTTCGTGGGTCTGCTTCGAACAGAAAATAGATGCAGTGTAGTAGTGATGATGGTGATCGGATTAGATTGAGTTTGTGGTGTTTAGGGTGATCATGTACGTGGGTGTGGTGGTTTTAGTGGGTTTATTAATGGTGTTATGAAACTGTAACCATGATGGCAACAGCAGTAATAATGATTGCAAGTTGATTTTCGAAGGTTGTAGGTATTTGGTTTCGTGGTGATTCAAACAGGAACAAGATAGAATACAGCAACATGAAGAATTAAAGATGGCAGTTTTAAAGGTAGGAGAGGGGTCACAGGTGGTGGCGGTTCATATGGGTTTCGTAGGTGGTGATGACATGATGTTTAATTAAAATGGTATTGGTGAAGGTGATGATTAAAGTGGTTTAGAAGTGGTGAAGCGGGTCTTCGAATCACAGCAACAACAGTAGATGGTATAAGTTAAAATGAGTGTGTTTTGATTTATTAAATGTAAATAGAAACAAACGGAAGTGAAAATGAGTTGTAGATTATGGTGATGGTTGTGATCGATGAAGTGGTGATTCTAAGTGCATTTATGATGATTTGATAAAGATGGAGATCGGATGTTGGTGATCCTCAATTGTGCAATAAGAGATACTATCGTATAATACAGAGAGTGATAAAGAGATGATTAAGAGTGATGTTGTTGATATGGGTGTTTTTCTTGGGCTCGGTTCAACAACAACACTTGAGTTTTGAAATTCGAACAGAACTGGATCACGAAAACAGCTGTAAAATAGCAACTAACGGTGGTCTAATGGTGATGATTAAAGGTATACGATAAGTAGAAGGAACCAGTGGTGGTTCTCAGTTATGAAGGTGTTGTGTCATGGTGGTCAAAGTGATGATGAGGATGGAAGGGTACCGGTTAGAGAACAAAAGGAGATACATGGTTGTGTTGTGTTTTTGATCGATGGAATTTGCAGGGTGTTAATTTTGGTTCACAAAGGAAATAAGAAGCATAACTAGATAGGTGGTGGGATGGAATGATAAAGAAAGAAAATAGAAAAGTAATATAAGTGGGTTTGGGATGTGGATCATTCAGGGTACTAAGTATATATCTAATATAACTTTAGTTAGTTGGAATCCAAAAACAGGGATAATTCACTAACATAATTTGATTCACGAGATAAATAAGTGTGTCAAAAAGTAAAGTCATCATTCACTTGTTATCTATATATGTAAATTAGTTATGGGATTTAGACAAAAACAGTGTCAATTAGGAATAGAAAAAGGAAGAAACATGTAAACGAGATAGATTGATGGTTCACTTTACCAAGTGGGGAGAAAGAAAACAAAAGTGTTGGCTATGTTATATCACGAGTGAAATAGGAAAGAACAAGGAAAAAAAATTATACTGATAGAGATATCTAACAGATTGCAGGAGTTAATATCTAAGTTTATATATTATAATTAATAAATATAAATATAATAATAATATTGTTAATATTAATAATAAAAATTATCATAATAATAATAATATTATTAACAATGATATTATTAATTATTAATAATAATATTCACAAATACATAATTATTTACATAACATGAAATATTATAAATTTATATAATATTTATAAATTATCACAATATTCATAATTATGTATAGAAATTATAGGTTCTACTTAAACGGGTTAAATATCAATCGAATGAGAAATGAGCGTTACAATCGATTACAAAATAAATTCGAAATTATATATATATTCAATATACTTCATTTACATATATAGATATGTTTTAAATAGTAATTATTAATTTTTTTTATTTTACATTATTAATTCTAACAATTACATCATATAATATTTCAAATTATAATTATAATTATTGTTTATATATATATATATATGTATATATATATACACACATATATATATGTATATATATATATATATACACACATATATATATATATATATATATATATATATATATATATATATATATATATATATACACACACATATATATATGTATATATACACATATATATTTACAATTAATTGTTCGTGAATCGTCGAAACTGGTCGAGGTTGAATGAATGTATGAAAACAGTTCAAAATTTTTGAGACTCAACCTAACAGACTTTGCATATCGTGTCAAAAATATTAAATCGTATCGAGAGTTTGGTTTGAAATTAGTCGAAATTTTTTCGGGTCGTCACAGTACCTACCCGTTAAAGAAATTTCGTCCTGAAATTTGATCGAGATCGTCATGGGTAACAATAAGAATGTTTTCCTGACGAATATGAGTTGATAAATAGAGTTTTATTACTGTTGAGTAATATGGATAAGATAATTCGATTACTCGATGAGTACGGGTGAAGCTATCACGAAATAGTAAAATGAGAAATAAAGATTCATCTTAATTGTTGACGTAGTCATGATTGAATTCCGAATTTCAAAGAATTTAAAGAAATCTTCTAATCAGAAAGAAAATGTAATCGCACGATTTATTAGCAAACTGTCGGAATTACGGAAGAACAGAAATATTAAGGAAATATTTTCGTGATATGCTTAGAGATTAAGTAGAATGAAAGAGTCGTGTAACATAGCAGATGATGATGGTATTGTCTATGAATCATCACGTTCCATTAGAAATTCAGCATGACTTACTGTAATATAATCACGTTGGCCGGGCGTCATTATATTATACTAACTCATGCTTCAATCCCCAACACTTCTCCAGAAATCATTCATAATTTAAACTCGAAGGTTATAGAATTTAGAAACTAAAACAGTTTCTTTTATGATGTAATATAGATAGTATGAAGAGATAAATAATTTCGGACACGAATATTTATGAAAATATCCTCAGAAATATCAAAAATATTTATGATGATATCTTAAAATTTATAGAATCGAAGGTTGATGAAGAAAAATTCTTCTGCAAGATTTTAACAAGAGTGAGGAGCAAGATATTCGCTGAAGATTTCATTGGATCCAGAATTACCTGGATTCCTTGAATACAGAATTTGGTCCTTGTATTTGTCCGCAGTCTCCTTCGTGGTTTGCTCAATCCGTTTTTCAGTTCCAAAACTGAGCTTTTTCGACACACCATTCTTTATTATCAAGCTTGTGGTCATTAAGACCATCTATAGCTTTTGCTGCTTCATCAGCATTCTCATATTCGAATCATTGGTTATCAATCCGAGTTGTTTTCAAGAGTTTGAAGGGTTTGAATGAAGATGGTAATTGTCAAGATACAAATGATGTTTAAGATGTAATCAAGTGGCAAACTTGAAGGAATGTTTAACTGTAGAAGTTGTAACTTATTAGCAATAATTTAAATCAAAATGTGATATAATTAATATTTTCTACTCTTTTAATACTTTTTAATTATTCAAAGTTATTCGTCCAGTAGTCTAATAGTCCAATAGTTCAATATATATTCTAGTTAATCAAGGTTATATTATATTGTCTCGGGATTAACTAAGACTAGTATATTATGACAGTATTTAAATGATGATATTTAAAGTGCGTAAAATAAATAACAGTATTTAAATGATGATATTTAAAATTGAGAGTATTAAAATTGCGATAATTAATTGCAATAATTAAAATGACAATAAATAAAATTTAATAAGAAAATAGTCATAACGGGTATAGGAACAGTTAGCTAGGATTTGGTTAATATAGATTTATAATTTTACATAGTTAATTAATTGGTTACTAATTAATTTTATTTTGTCCATTATTTTCTTCATTATGCCACTTGACAAATCTTGAATTGGATTCTGATTGGTAAAAATTCGTATATGAAATTGAATTGGAATGAAAATGGTTGTTCGTGGATGAACGGATACGTATATCTGTGGTTGTGAGTAGGATAGTAAATGACTGTTGAATCGGACTTGAAGAATGTACAGTGTAACATGTTAATGTGAGATCTAAATATTTCTAGGGTATTACCTACCCGTTAAAATATTCTCATCATTAATAGTTTGTACAAAAGAATTTTTAATTACAGTCTTTATGAAAATATACTTACATATATATATTCTTCAGATGTAATTATGGACTTAATGAGTTAATATAACATTAAACTCATTTGATTTACCGTTAGAACTAGAATACATAATCTCTAAAACATTAGATATTACATAATCGCCATGTAAAACGAAGATAATGATGTAGAACGATATGTAGAACGAAGATTATCGATGTAGAACTAAGATTATGCTCGAGGTATAGTTTGTGATGTTGAGGCGTGTGATGTTGCTAGTACTGGTGCTGTCGGTGCTGATGCTGGTGGTGCTGTTGATGCCGGTGTTGACGGTGATGCCTGCAAGTTGTGCATCGTACTCTCCAAAGCTACTACTAGAGCACGAAGTTCATTGACTTCTTCTATTACTCCGGGATGGTTGGTGGTTGGAACGAGTGGATGAATAAGGTTTAGAATTCGAGATATTATATAATCGTTGCGAGATATTCTGGAAATGATAGTGAAAATAGTGTTTCGGACTGGTTCGCCGGTAAGTGCTTCAGGTTCATCGCCAAGAGGTGAATTCGGTTGGTGGAAGGGATCGCCTTCTTATCGTCTCCATTGATTAAGTCGACTACGAACCCATCCCCAATTCATCCAGAATTGATGATGGCTGATTGGTTGATCCATTCCGGTTACACTGCCTTCGGAGCTCGAGTGGAAATCCATATCGGAATAGCTATCGGAATCCGAGGAATTTGAACTAGTTGCGAGTTCCATCTTGTACGGTCGGATAAAGGATTTTCGATATGAAATGATTTTCGGATATCGGATGATATTCTAATTACATAGAATACCTATATATGGTACAGAAGATCCCGTAGATTACGGAGGAACTCTCGGAAGCTATCGGGCAAAGTTTATAGTAACAGATATGCTAAGATATGAATCTGTCTATACACTATCTATGCAATAAATGCAGTAAGACGTGTCTACACTTAGGAATGATAAGCAGGCAATTTTCTACTAGGGATGATAAACAAAACTTATAATATGCAGCTAAGGTCGAAGTCCAGACTCACTAATGCATCCTAACAACTATCAGTTAGACACACTAATGTAAGACCTGGTTTGCTAAGACCACCACTCTGATACCACATGTCATACCCCGTCCTAATCCTCCTGGACGAAGTCATCAACATTTGATCCCATTGCGAGGTGATGTCCTAAATATACCATGAACGACTCCATGTAATATCTTTAAAATGAGCAAATGCACAGCGGAAGGTTTCTTTCATACCTGAGAATAAAAATGCTTTAAAGTGTCAACCAAAAGGTTGGTGAGTTCATAGGTTTATCATAATAAATCATTCCATAATTTTAATAGACCACAAGATTTCAGATATTTAATTGTACATGTAACCCGAGTACAAAATAGTACGCATAACCTGCGAATTAAAAATCATTCATATGGTGAACGCTTGAAAACCGAACTAACAGGATGCATATAGAATATCCCCATCATTCCAGAACTCTCATCGGACATGATAATCGAAGTACTAAAGCATTCGTAACCCGAATGGGACGTGTCGAGGTCCATAGATCTATCTTTAGGATTCGCGTCAATTGGTGGCAATTATAATAAACACCAATTCTTAGGCTACCAAGCTAAAAAGGGGCATATTCGATTCGATAATCCAACCATAGAATGTAGTTTCGATTACTTGTGTCTATTTCGTAAAACATTTATAAAAATAGCGCATGTATTCTCAGTCCCAAAAATATAATAAAAGGGAATATTGAAACTCATGATACGATATTTTGTAGTAAAAATATGCATGCGACGGAACTGAACAATGCAGGGTTGGCCTCGGATTCACGAACCTATATAATTTATGTATATATATATTAACACACATAATTGTAATCAAACAAATTTATATATATATATATATATATATATATATATATATATATATATATATATATATATATATATATATATATATATATAAATTTATTAGTTATATCGTTATCATATTAATACCCTATATGTTTCATGTACTCATTTTATATATTTTAAATAAATAAAAATATTAATTTTGTTATGTTATATGTATTATATATATATATATATATATATATATATATATATATATATATATATATATATATATATATATATATATATATATATCATTTGTTTGTTAATATATTAATAATAATACTAAAATAATGTTATTAATGATAAAGTAATAATAATGATAATACTAATACTAATAATAATGATAATAATATTAATACTAATAATAATGATAATAATATTAATAATTCTATTAAGGATAATAATAATGATAGTTTTAATAATAAAGATAATCTTATTATAAATGATAAGTTTAATACAACTTTTAATTTTAGTATTAGTACTTTATATAATAAGAATGATAATAATAATAGTAGTAATAATAATAACTATAATATCTATAATAATAATACTTTTACTAATAATGATATTAATAACAATAATACTTATAATAATAGTAATAATAATAATAATAATAATAATAATAATAATAATAATAATAATAATAATAATAATAATAATAATAATAACAACAACAACAACAATAATAATCCTAATAATATCAATAATAATAATAATAAAAATAATCATATTAATAAAAGTAATAATAATAATAATAATAATAATAATAATAATAATAATAATAATAATAATAATAATAATAATAATAATAATACTAATAATAATAAAAGAGTACAACCTTTGAAGAAAGGAGCTTTAAAAATAAAACGCCACTGCCCGGGCTCGAACCCGCGACCTCTCATTCCCCTAACACACTCCCAAATCTTCCCTCTGTCTGCTGCTTTTCTGAATTAAATCTCAATCTAATTACTATAACTCGTCTAGCTCAGCTTCTTTCGGCCCAACAGAAAACATAAAGTGGGTCTCAGCCCAATAATACCAAACGGCCCAAATTGTAGATCCAAAAGAATACGGCCCAACTTGCAATTTAGGATCCCATGTAACTAGTTCAAAACAAAATCATTTGGCCAATAGTAACTGCATTAATCGGCCCAAAAAACGATCCAAAAGGCAAATCAAGGTTTACGGTTTAAAACAAATTCGTAATAGGAAAAGAAAATTGCAGCAGCCATATGTGACCACACCCATCGTCTTTATCACTTTAATCATCTCAATTATTATCAATGTCATTAAGGTAACTGATAATGCTAAAAACGAACATACATTTCATAGTATTATCCCTCAAGAAAGACAAGCTTTTAGTTGCAATTGTTCTATTTACAAGTGATATTCGTTTAAATAATAAAAGGTGAAGACAAAAGACAGATTCGACGAATTGAAGACGCAAACGACCAAAAAGCTCATAAGTACAAAGTACAATCAAAATGGTTCAAATTATTCATGAGAAACGTCTCAAAATTATAAGAGTACAAGACGCGAAACGCAAAATACAAGATATTAAATTGTACGCAAGGACGTTCGAAAATCCGGAACCGAGACATGAACCAACTATCAACGCGCGACGCAACGGAGCTAAAATTACAAGTCAACGGAGTACAAGAATATAATATAATATATATATAATTATATTTAATTATATATATTATATTATATAATAAATAAATAAGCAGCCCACGTTTTTAAAGACTTTTGAGCTCTCCCAGCTGGCCATGCGATCGCATGGCCTGGAAGAACAAAAACCATGCGATCGCATGGCCCTGAAATCCAGGCGACACCCTATAAATTTCGCAGTTTTGGTTGATCTTTTACCATATATCCATCCATCTCTCTATCTATATACGTAAATATATATATATATATATATATATATATATATATATATATATATATATATAATATTTTAATTTTAATTTTAATTTTAAATTCTAATAATAAGGGTATGATAGCGAATGTTGTAAGGTTGTAAGTCGAAATTCTGTCCGTGTAACGCTACGCTATTTTTAATCACTGTAAGTTATGGTTATTGTTATTTTTAAATTAATGTCTTGTAGCTAAGTTATTATTATGCTTATTTAATGCCGAAGTAATCATGATGTTGGGCTAAATATTAAAATTGGGTAATTGGGCTTTGTACCATAATTGGGGTTTGGACAAAAGAACGACACTTGTGGAAATTAGACTATGGGCTATTAATGGGCTTTATATTAATTAAATGATACCTCGTTAATTTAATATATAGACTTATAATTTAACAGATTTATATATAACCACATACGCTTAACTGGGTACGGTGGGCGGGATATCTATAAATACCAATAATTGTTCATTTTACCGGACACGGAACTGGATTAATAGTTAATAGACTTGTTAAAACAGGGGTGGATTACATTCAAGGGTAATTGGTGCAATTGTTAACAAAGTAGTAAAACCTTGGTTTACACGCAGTCGATAACCTGGTGTATTCATTAAACAAAGTATTAAGACCTTGTTACAATTCGAATCCCCAATTAGTTGGAATATTTGACTTCAGGAATAAGAATAATTTGACGAAGACTTTCGCACTTTATGATTATGACTGATGGACTATTATGGACAAATCCGTATGGACATATTGAATAATCCAGGACAAAGGACAATTAACCCATGGGAATAAACTAAAATCAACACGTCAAACATCATGATTATGGAAGTTTAAATAAGCATAATTCTTTTATTTCATATTTAATTGCACTTTTAATTATCGCACTTTTATTTATTGTCATTGTATTTAATTGCACTTTTAATTATCGTACTCTTTAATTATCGCAATTTTAATTTATCCACTTTTATTTATCGCAATTTCATTATCGTTATTTACTTTACGCTTTAAATTAAGTTATATTTATTTTTAATATTTTACATTAGGTTTTAACTGCGACTAAAGTTTTAAAATCGACAAACCGGTCATTAAACGGTAAATGAAATGTCCCGTTCTTATTGATTAAAAACGTTCCATATTAATTGATTTCGTTGCGAGGTTTTGACCTCTATATGAGACGTTTTTCAAAGACTGCATTCATTTTTAAAACAAACCATAACCTTTATTTCATAAATAAAGGTTTAAAAAAGCTTTACGTAGATTATCAAATAATGATAATCTAAAATATCCTGTTTACGCACGACCATTACATAATGGTTTACAATACAAATATGTTACATCGAAATCAGTTTCTTGAATGCAGTTTTTACACAATATCATACAAACATGGACTCCAAATCTTGTCCTTATTTTAGTATGCAACAGCGGAAGCTCTTAGTATTCACCTGAGAATAAACATGCTTTAAACGTCTACAAAAAATGTTGGTGAGTTATAGGTTTAACCTATATATATCAAATCGTAACAATAGACCACAAGATTTCATATTTCAATATACATCCCATACATAGAGATAAAAATCATTCATATGGTGAACACCTGGTAACCGACATTAACAAGATGCATATATAAGAATATCCCCATCATTCCGGGACACCCTTCGGATATGATATAAATTTCGAAGTACTAAAGCATCCGGTACTTTGGATGGGGTTTGTTAGGCCCAATAGATCTATCTTTAGGATTCGCGTCAATTAGGGTGTCTGTTCCCTAATTCTTAGATTATCAGACTTAATAAAAAGGGGCATATTCGATTTCGATAATTCAACCATAGAATGTAGTTTCATGTACTTGTGTCTATTTTGTAAATCATTTATAAAACCTGCATGTATTCTTATCCCAAAAATATTAGATTTTAAAAGTGGGACTATAACTCACTTTCACAGATTTTTACTTCGTCGGGAAGTAAGAGTTGGCCACTGGTTGATTCACAAACCTATAACAATATATACATATATATCAAAGTATGTTCAAAATATATTTATAAAACTTTTAATACATTTTGATGTTTTAAGTTTATTAAGTCAGCTGTCCTCGTTAGTAACCTATAACTAGTTGCCCACAGTTAGATGTACAGAAATAAATCGATAAATATTATCTTGAATCAATCCACGACCCAGTGTATACGTATCTCAGTATTGATCACAACTCAAACTATATATATATTTTGGAATCAACCTCAACCCTGTATAGCTAACTCCAACATTCACATATAGAGTGTCTATGATTGTTCCGCAATATATATATAGATGGGTCGACATGATAGGTCGAAACATTGTATACGTGTCTATGGTATCTCAAGATTACATAATATACAATATAAGTTGATTAGGTTATGGTTGGAATAGATTTATTACTAACTTTCACGTAGGTAAAATGAGTAGTTTTTATCAATCTTGTTTTACTCGCCATTTCTTCGTTTCTAATCCGTTTTGAGTGATTCCAGTGGCCACGGTTTCGTATTGAACTTAAATTTATGAATCTAAACAAAAAAAGTATAAGTTTATAGTCTGAAATACAAGTTACAAGTCGTTTTTGAAAGAGGTAGTCATTTTCGTCGAAAGAACGACATCTTGATGACCATTTTGAAAAACATACTTTCACTTTGAGTTTAACCATGATTTTTGGATATAGTTTCATGTTCATAAGAAAAATAATTTTTCCAGAAGTATAGCTTTTAAATCAAAGTTCTTCTTAGCTTTTAATTATCCCAACCAAAACAGCCCCCGGTTTTACTACGACGGCGTATATCCAGTTTTATGGTGTTTATCGTGTTTTCGGGTTTTAAATCATTAAGTTAGCATATCATATAGATATAGAACATATGTTTAGTTGATTTTAAAAGTCTAGTTAGAAGGATTAACTTTATTTGCGAACAAGTTTAGAATTAACTAAACTATGTTCTAGTGATTACAAGTTTATAACGTTGAATAAGACAGCTTTTTATGTATGAATCAAATGATGTTATGAACATCATTACTACCTCAAGTTCCTTGGATAAACCTACTGTAAATGTGAAAAATGGATCTAGCTTCAAAGGATCCTTGGATGGCTTAAAAGTTCTTGAAGCAGAATCATGACACGAAAACAATTTCAAGTAAGATTTCCACTCGAAATAAGATTGTTATAGTTATAGAAATTGAATTAAAGTTTGAATATGATTATTACCTTGTATTAGAAATATAACCTACTATAATTAACAAAGGTTTCTTGATCTTGGATGATTACTTGGAATGGATTTAGAAAACTTGGAAGTAAACTTGCAATCTTGGAAGTATTCTTGATTTTATGAAACTAGAACTTTTGGAATTTATGAAGAACACTAAGAACTTGAAGATAGAACTCGAGAGAGATCAATTATATGAAGAAAATTTAAGAATGAAAGTGTTTGTAGGTGTTTTTGGTCGTTGGTGTATGGATTAGATATAAAGGATATGTAATTTTGTTTTCATGTAAATAAGTCATGAATGATTACTCATATTTTTGTAATTTTATGAGATATTTCATGCTAGTTGCCAAATGATGGTTCCCACATGTGTGAAGTGACTCACATGGGCTGCTAAGAGCTGATCATTGGAGTATATATACCAATAGTACATACATCTAAAAGCTGTGTATTGTACGAGTACAAATACGGGTGCATACGAGTAGAATTGTTGACGAAATTGAACGAGGATGTAATTGTAAGCATTTTTGTTAAGTAGAAGTATTTTGATAAGTGTCTTGAAGTCTTTCAAAAGTGTATGAATACATATTAAAACACTACATGTATATACATTTTAACTGAGTCGTTAAGTCATCGTTAGTAGTTACATGTAAGTGTTGTTTTGAAACCTTTAGGTTAACGATCTTGTTAAATGTTGTTAACCCAATGTTTATAATATCAAAATATATTTTAAATTATTATATTATCATGATATTATGATGTACGAATATCACTTAATATGATATATATACATTAAATGTCGTTACAACGATAATCGTTACATATATGTCTCGTTTCAAAATCATTAAGTTAGTAGTCTTGTTTTTACATATGTAGTTCATTGTTAATATACTTAATGATATGTTTACTTATCATAATATCATGTTAACTATATATATAACCATATATATGTCATCATATAGTTTTTACAAGTTTTAACGTTCGTGAATCACCGGTCAACTTGGGTGGTCAATTGTCTATATGAAACCTATTTCAATTAATCAAGTCTTAACAAGTTTGATTGCTTAACATGTTGGAAACACTTGATCATGTAAAATAAAAATTTCATTTAATATATATATAAACATGGAAAAGTTCGGGTCACTACAGTACCTACCCGTTAAATAAATTTCGTCCCGAAATTTTAAGCAGTTGGAGGTGTTGACGTATCTTCTGGAAATAAATGCGGGTATTTCTTCTTCATCTGATCTTCTCATTCCCAGGTGAACTCGGGTCCTCTACGAGCATTCCATCGAACCTTAACAATTGGTATCTTATTTTGCTTAAGTCTTTTAACCTCACGATCCATTATTTCGACGGGTTCTTCGATAAATTGAAGTTTTTCGTTGATTTGGATTTCATCTAACGGAATAGTGAGATCTTCTTTAGCAAAACATTTCTTCAAATTCGAGACGTGGAAAGTGTTATGTACAGTCGCGAGTTGTAGAGGTAACTCAAGTCGGTAAGCTACTGGTCCGACACGATCAATAATCTTGAATGGTCCAATATACCTTGGATTTAATTTCCCTCGTTTACCAAATCGAACAACGCCTTTCCAAGGTGCAACTTTAAGCATGACCATCTCTCCAATTTCAAATTCTATATCTTTTCTTTTAATGTCAGCGTAGCTCTTTTGTCGACTTTGGGCGGTTTTCAACCGTTGTTGAATTTGGATGATCTTCTCGGTAGTTTCTTGTATTATCTCCGGGCCCGTAATCTGTCTATCCCCCACTTCACTCCAATAAATTGGAGACCTGCACTTTCTACCATAAAGTGCTTCAAACGGCGCCATCTCAATGCTTGAATGGTAGCTGTTGTTGTAGGAAAATTCTGCTAACGGTAGATGGCGATCCCAACTGTTTCCAAAATCAGTAACACATGCTCGTAGCATGTCTTCAAGCGTTTGTATCATCTTTTCGCTCTGCCCATCAGTTTGTGGATGATAGGCAGTACTCATGTCTAGACGGGTTCCTAATGCTTGCTGTAATGTCTGCCAGAATCTTGAAATAAATCTGCTATCCCTATCAGAGATAATAGAGATTGGTATTCCATGTCTGGAGACGACTTCCTTCAAATACAGTCGTGCTAACTTCTCCATCTTGTCATCTTCTCTTATTGGCAGGAAGTGTGCTGATTTGGTGAGACGATCAACTATTACCCAAATAGTATCAAAACCACTTGCAGTCCTTGGCAATTTAGTGATGAAATCCATGGTAATGTTTTCCCATTTCCATTCCGGGATTTCGGGTTGTTGAAGTAGACCAGATGGTTTCTGATGCTCAGCTTTGACCTTAGAACAAGTCAAACATTCTCCTACGTATTTAGAAACATCGGCTTTCATACCCGGCCACCAAAAATGTTTCTTGAGATCCTTGTACATCTTCCTCATTCCAGGATGTATTGAGTATCTGGTTTTATGAGCTTCTCTAAGTACCATTTCTCTCATATCTCCAAGTTTTGGTACCCAAATCCTTTCAGCCCTATACCGGGTTTCGTCTTCCCGAATATTAAGATGCTTCTCCGATCCTTTGGGTATTTCATCCTTTAAATTTCACTCTTTTAAAACTCCTTGTTGCGCCTCCTTTATTTGAGTAGTAAGGTTATTGTGAATCATTATATTCATAGATTTTACTCGAATGGGTTCTCTATCCTTCCTGCTCAAGGCGTCGGCTACCACATTTGCCTTCCCCGGGTGGTAACGAATCTCAAAGTCGTAATCATTCAACAATTCAATCTACCTACGCTGCCTCATATTCAGTTGTTTCTGATTAAATATGTGTTGAAGACTTTTGTGGTCGGTATATATAATACTTTTGACCCCATATAAGTAGTGCCTCCAAGTCTTTAATGCAAAAACAACCGTGCCTAATTCCAAATCATGCGTCGTATAATTTTGTTCGTGAATCTTCAATTGTCTAGACGCATAAGCAATCACCTTTGTTCGTTGCATTAATACACAACCGAGACCTTGCTTTGATGCGTCACAATAAATTACAAAATCATCATTCCCTTCAGGCAATGACAATATAGGTGCCGTAGTTAGCTTTTTCTTCAATAACTGGAACGCTTTCTCTTGTTCATCCTTCCATTCAAATTTCTTCCCTTTATGCGTTAATGCAGTCAAGGGTTTTGCTATTCTGGAAAAGTCTTGGATGAACCTTCTGTAGTAACCAGCTAGTCCTAAAAACTGGCGTATGTGTTTCGGAGTTTTCGGGGTTTCCCACTTTTCAACAGTTTCTATCTTTGCCGGATCCACCTTAATACCTTCTTTGTTCACTATGTGACCGAGGAATTGAACTTCTTCCAACCAAAATGCACACTTTGAAAACTTAGCGTACAATTCTTCCTTCCTCAATATTTCTAACACCTTTCTCAAATGTTCACCGTGTTCTTGGTCATTCTTTGAGTAAATAATTATGTCATCAATGAAAACAATGACAAACTTGTCAAGGTATGGTCCACACACTCGGTTCATAAGGTCCATGAACACAGCTGGTGCGTTAGTCAATCCAAACGGCATAACCATAAACTCGTAATGACCATAACGCGTCCTAAAAGCAGTCTTTGGAATATCATCTTCTTTCACCCGCATTTGATGATACCCGGAACATAAGTCAATCTTTGAATAAACAGACGAGCCTTGTAGTTGATCAAATGAGTCATCGATTCTCAGTAGTGGGTAACGGTTCTTGATGGTAAGTTTGTTCAACTCTCGGTAGTCGATACACAACCTGAATGTACCATCTTTCTTCTTGACAAACAAAACAGGAGCTCCCCACGGTGATGTGCTTGGTCGAATGAAACCATGTTCAAAAAGTTCTTGTAATTGACTTTGCAGTTCTTTCATCTCACTGGGTGCGAGTCTGTAAGGAGCACGAGCTATTGGTGCAGCTCCTGGTACAAGATCTATTTGAAATTCAACGGATCGATGTGGGGGTAATCGCGGTAATTCTTTCGAAAATACATCGGGAAATTCTTTTGCGACGGGAACATCATTGATGCTCTTTTCTTCAGTTTGTACTTTCTCGACGTGTGCTAGAACAGCATAGCAACCTTTTCTTATTAGTTTTTGTGCCTTCAAATTACTAATAAGATGTAGCTTCGTGTTGCCCTTTTCTCCGTACACCATTAAGGGTTTTTCTTTTTCTCGTATAATGCGAATTGCATTTTTGTAACAAACAATCTCTGCTTTCACTTCTTTCAGCCAGTCCATACCGATTATCACATCAAAACTCCCTAACTCTACTGGTATCAAGTCAATCTTAAATGTTTCGCTAACCAGTTTAATTTCTCGATTCCGACATATATTATCTGCTGAAATGAATTTACCATTTGCTAATTCGAGTAAAAATTTACTATCCAAAGGCGTCAATGGGCAACTTAATTTAGCACAAAAATCTCTACTCATATAGCTTCTATCCGCACCCGAATCAAATAAAACGTAAGCAGATTTATTGTCAATAAAAAACTTACCCATAACAAGCTCCTGGTCTTCCTGTGCCTCTGCCGCATTAATATTGAAAACTCTTCCGCGGCCTTGTTCATTCGTGTTCTCCTGGTTCGGGCAATTTCTAATAATGTGGCCCGGTTTTCCACATTTATAACAAACTATATTGGCATAACTTGCTCTGACACTACTTGCTCCACCATTACTCGTTCCGACACCATTTGTTTCTTTCGTTCTATTAACCCCTGGTCCGTAGACCTCACACTTCACCGCGCTATGACCATTTCTTTTACACTTGTTGCAAAATTTGGTGCAGAACCCTGAGTGATACTTTTCACACCTTTGGCATAGCTTCTTCTGATTGTTGTTGTTGTTGCGGTTATTATTGTTGTTGGGATGATTGTTGTAGTTGCTGTTGTTGTTGTTGTTGTTGTTGGGCCGTTTGTTGTAGTTGCGATTGATGTTGCGATTATTGGGATAGTTGTTGCGATTATTGTTGTAATTGCCGTTGTTGTTGTATTGGTGATTCTTATCACCGTTTTCCTCCCACTTTCTTTTGACTTGCTTCACATTGGCCTCTTCAGCAGTCTGTTCTTTAATTCTTTCTTCAATCTGGTTCACTAGTTTGTGAGCCATTCTACATGCCTGTTGTATGGAGGCGGGCTCGTGTGAACTTATATCTTCTTGGATTCTTTCCGGTAATCCTTTCACAAACGCGTCGATCTTCTCTTCCTCATCTTTGAACGCTCCCGGATACAATAGGCATAATTCTGTGAATCGTCTTTCATACGTGGTAATATCAAATCCTTGGGTTCGTAACCCTCTAAGTTCTGTCTTGAGCTTATTGACCTCGGTTCTGGGACAGTACTTCTCGTTCATCAAGTGCTTGAATGCTGACCACGGTAGTGCGTAAGCATCATCTTGTCCCACTTGCTCTAGATATGTATTCCACCATGTTAACGCAGAACCTGTGAAGGTATGCGTAGCGTACTTCACTTTGTCCTCTTCAGTACACTTACTTATGGCAAACACCGATTCGACCTTCTCGGTCCACCGTTTCAATCCGATCGATCCTTCGGTTCCATCAAATTCCAAAGGTTTGCAGGCAGTGAATTCTTTGTTGGTGCATCGTACACGATTTTCTGTACTGCTAGATCCAAGGTTAATGTTGGTATGTAGCGCAGCCGGTACTGCGGCTATGTTTGAAGCAAGAAAGGCACGAAATTCCTCTTCACTCATATTCAAGGTGTGTCGAGTAGTCGGTGCCATTTCCTTCAAAATAGTCAAATGAAACGAGTTAATCATATAGAATATCAAGAGTAGTCAATAGTATTTCGTAGCATAATATGAACATATTTATAAAAGCTCTTTCTTCATATTAGCGTTTTATACTCTTTAATTCGGGTAGTACCTACCCGTTAAGTTCATACTTAGTAGCTAACATACCATTTCAACTACTACAATTCTATATGAAAAACTAATCACAAAAAAAAAATATATATATCATATTCAAACCTTTATACAATAACTTGCAAACTTACAATACCGCTATTTTACATATAGCATGAAATATAGCACATAAAACTTTGATACAAAGTAGTTGCGAAGATAATTCTAGTTAATAAATAAGGCGTTCAGCAAAGGAAACAAAGACACGTAATTCATACGTCTAGAAACAAGTCATGCATTCTGGTTTTACTAATACCACTTCCCATCCTTGGTCTTGCGGAACATAACCGTTGTGACCGATAGTATGACAACGTGTTGTAACGTCGTCAAAAGGGCGAAGGTTACGTAATGACCAACAGTCTCGTAATAACCTAAAAACCTCATTTCTTACCCCAATTACTGACTCCGTCACTTGTGGGAACGTTTTGTTTAATAGTTGTAGCCCGATGTTCTTTTTCTCACTTTGGTGAGAAGCAAACATTACTAACCCGTAAGCATAACATGCTTCTTTATGTTGCATGTTAGCCGCTTTTTCTAAATCATGAAGTCCTATATTCGGATACATTGAGTCAAAATAATTTCTTAACCCGTTGCGTAAAATAGCATTTGGGTTCACCGCAATATTTGCGTCAAAGTAAACACATCGTAACTTATGGGTTTCCCAATGTGATATCCCCCATCTTTCAAACGAAAGCCTTTTATAAACCAAGGCATTCTTGGAACGTTCTTCGAATGTCTTACAAACTGATTTTGCCATAAATAGTTGTGCCGAGGAATTCTGACCGACTCTAGACAAGATTTCATCAATCATGTCTCCGGGTAAGTCTTCTAAAATATTGGGTTGTCTATCCATTTTGTGTTTTTATACTGTAAAATAGACAAGAGTTAGATTCATAATAAAAAAAAATACTTATTAATACAAGCAATTTTTACATATATCATAAAGCATAAGCACACTATATTACATATATTACACCACACGAATACAACTATCTTATTCCGACTTGCTCGTTTCTTCTTCTTCGATTTTGGTTCGTTTTGACAAGTTTATAGGGATATATGATGTTCCCCTAATACGAGCCGTCGTTTTCCACATTGGTTTAGAAAAACCTGGTGGTTTAGAGGTTCCTGGGTTATTGTCACAACTTAAGAAATACGGGTGTTGACGATACATATAAAGTTCATCGGGTTTGGGATCAAATTTCTCTATTTTTATGCCCTTTCCCTTATTGTTCTCTTTTGCCTTATTAAATTGTGTTGGGGTAATTTCTATAACATCATCGGATTCCTTGTCGGGATCCGATTCATCGGAGAATTGGTAATCCTCCCAATACTTTGCTTCCTTGGCGAAAACACCATTGACCATAATTAACTTTGGTCGGTTGGTTGAGGATTTTCTTCTACTTAACCGTTTTATTATTTCCCCCACTGGTTCTATTTCTTCTTCCGGTTCCGATTCTTCTTCCGGTTCTGACTCTTCTTCTGGTTCCTCTTCGGGAACTTGTGAATCAGTCCACGAATTGTTTCAATTTACATTTGACTCTTCATTATTATTAGGTGAGTCAATGGGACTTATTCTAGAGGTAGACATCTATCACATAATATCAAACACGTTAAGAGATTAATATATCACATAATATTTACATGTTAATAATATATAGTTTCCAACAAAAATGTTAAGCAATCATTTTTAAAAAAAAAAAAAACACGGTCGAAGTCCAGACTCACTAATGCATCCTAACAAACTCGATAAGACACACTAATGCAAATTTTTCTGGTTCTCTAAGACCAACGCTCGGATACCAACTGAAATGTCCCGTTCTTATTGATTAAAAACGTTCCATATTAATTGATTTCGTTGCGAGGTTTTGACATCTATATGAGACGTTTTTCAAAGACTGCATTCATTTTTAAAACAAACCATAACCTTTATTTCATAAATAAAGGTTTAAAAAAGCTTTACGTAGATTGATAATCTAAAATATCCTGTTTATGCACGACCATTACATAATGGTTTACAATACAAATATGTTACATCGAAATCAGTTTCTTGAATGCATTTTTTACACAATATCATACAAACATGGACTCCAAATCTTGTCCTTATTTTAGTATGCAACAGCGGAAGCTCTTAGTATTCACCTGAAAATAAACATGCTTTAAACGTCTACAAAAAATGTTGGTGAGTTATAGGTTTAACCTATATATATCAAATCGTAACAATAGACCACAAGATTTCATATTTCAATATACATCCCATACATAGAGATAAAAATCATTCATATGGTGAACACCTGGTAACCGACATTAACAAGATGCATATATAAGAATATCCCCATCATTCCGGGACACCCTTCGGATATGATATAAATTTCGAAGTACTAAAGCATCCGGTACTTTGGATGAGGTTTGTTAGGCCCAATAGATCTATCTTTAGGATTCGCGTCAATTAGGGTGTTTGTTCCCTAATTCTTAGATTACCAGACTTAATAAAAAGGGGCATATTCGATTTCGATAATTCAACCATAGAATGTAGTTTCACGTACTTGTGTCTATTTTGTAAATCGTTTATAAAACCTGCATGTATTCTCATCCCAAAAATATTAGATTTTAAAAGTGGGACTATAACTCACTTTCACAGATTTTTACTTCGTCGGGAAGTAAGAGTTAGCCACTGGTTGATTCACAAACCTATAACAATATATACATATATATCAAAGTATGTTCAAAATATATTTATAAAACTTTTAATACATTTTGATGTTTTAAGTTTATTAAGTCAGCTGTCCTCGTTAGTAACCTATAACTAGTTGCCCACAGTTAGATGTACAGAAATAAATCGATAAATATTATCTTGAATCAATCAACGACCCAGTGTATACGTATCTCAGTATTGATCACAACTCAAACTATATATATATTTTGCAATCAACCTCAACCCTGTATAGCTAACTCCAACATTCACATATAGAGTGTCTATGGTTGTTCCGCAATATATATATATATATATATATATATATGGGACGACATGATAGGTTGAAACATTGTATACGTGTCTATGGTATCTCAAGATTACATAATATACAATATAAGTTGATTAGGTTATGGTTGGAATAGATTTATTACTAACTTTCACGTAGGTAAAATGAGTAGTTTTTATCAATCTTGTTTTACTCGCCATTTCTTCGTTTCTAATCCGTTTTGAGTGATTCCAGTGGCCACGGTTTCTTATTGAACTTAACTTTATGAATCTAAATAGAAAAAGTATAAGTTTATAGTCAGAAATACAAGTTACAAGTCGTTTTTGAAAGAGGTAGTCATTTCCGTCGAAAGAACGACATCTTGATGACCATTTTGAAAAACATACTTTCACTTTGAGTTTAACCATGATTTTTGGATATAGTTTCATGTTCATAAGAAAAATAATTTTTACAGAAGTATAGCTTTTAAATCAAAGTTCTTCTTAGCTTTTAATTATCCCAACCAAAACAGCCCCCGGTTTTACTACGACGGCGTATATCCAGTTTTATGGTGTTTATCGTGTTTCCGGGTTTTAAATCATTAAGTTAGCATATAATATAGATATATAACATGTGTTTAGTTGATTTTAAAAGTCTAGTTAGAAGGATTAACTTTATTTGCGAACAAGTTTAGAATTAACTAAACTATGTTCTAGTGATTACAAGTTTATAACGTTGAATAAGACAGCTTTTTATGTATGAATCGAATGATGTTATGAATATCATTACTACCTCAAGTTCCTTGGATAAACCTACTGGAAATGAGAAAAATGGATCTAGCTTCAAAGGATCCTTGGATGGCTTGAAAGTTCTTGAAGCAGAATCATGACACGAAAACAATTTCAAGTAAGATTTCCACTCGAAATAAGATTGTTATAGTTATAGAAATTGAATTAAAGTTTGAATATGATTATTACCTTGTATTAGAAAGATAACCTACTATAATTAACAAAGGTTTCTTGATCTTGGATGATTACTTGGAATGAATTTAGAAAACTTGGAAGTAAACTTGCAATCTTGGAAGTATTCTTGATTTTATGAAACTAGAACTTTTGGAATTTATGAAGAACACTTAGAACTTGAAGATAGAACTTGAGAGAGATCAATTAGATGAAGAAAATTGAAGAATGAAAGTGTTTGTAGGTGTTTTTGGTCGTTGGTGTATGGATTAGATATAAAGGATATGTAATTTTGTTTTCATGTAAATAAGTCATGAATGATTACTCATATTTTTGTAATTTTATGAGATATTTCATGCTAGTTGCCAAATGATGGTTCCCACATGTGTTAGGTAACTCACATGGGCTGCTAAGAGCTGATCATTGGAGTGTATATACCAATAGCACATACATCTAAAAGCTGTGTATTGTACGAGTACAAATACGGGTGCATACGAGTAGAATTGTTGACGAAACTGAACGAGGATGTAATTGTAAGCATTTTTGTTAAGTAGAAGTATTTTGATAAGTGTCTTGAAGTCTTTCAAAAGTGTATGAAGACATATTAAAACACTACATGTATATACATTTTAACTGAGTCGTTAAGTCATCGTTAGTAGTTACATGTAAGTGTTGTTTTGAAACCTTTAGGTTAACGATCTTGTTAAATGTTGTTAACCCAATGTTTATAATATCAAAAGAGATTTTAAATTATTATATTATCATGATATTATGATGTACGAATATCACTTAATATGATATATATACATTAAATGTCGTTACAACAATAATTGTTACATATATGTCTCGTTTCAAAATCATTAAGTTAGTAGTCTTGTTTTTACATATGTAGTTCATTGTTAATATACTTAATGATATATTTACTTATCATAATATCATGTTAACTATATATATAACCATATATACGTCATCATATAGTTTTTACAAGTTTTAACGTTCGTGAATCACCGGTCAACTTGGGTGGTCAATTGTCTATATGAAACCTATTTCAATTAATCAAGTCTTAACAAGTTTGATTGCTTAACATGTTGGAAACACTTGATCATGTAAAATAACAATTTCATTTAATATATATATAAACATGGAAAAGTTCGGGTCACTACAGTAAAAACCCCCCTTTTATAATAATAATATTACTTATATATATATATATATATATATATATATATATATATATATATATATATATATATATATATATATATATATATATATATATATTGTATTTTTATAAATTTAAAACTAATATAGCGTTAAGCTTGTTTAAGAGTTCCCTGTGGACGAACCAGACTTACTAAAAACTACACTACTGTACGATTAGTTACACTGCCTATAAGTGTTGTAGCAAGGTTTAGGTATATCAATTCTATAAATAAATAAATATCTTGTGTAAAATTGTATCATATTTAATAGTATTTTCGTTGTAAAAATTATAACTATTTTATATACACCTCTACGCACATCAAGTATTTTTGGCGCCGCTGCCGGGGAATACATAAACGCCGGAAGCGCAATGCTATATATATAAAAAAAAATTTTAGTAGGTTTTAGTTATTTTGTTATAAAAATATGCGTTTTTAATTTTAAAAATACAAAAATACAAAAATATAAAAAAAACAAAATTTAAGTATTTTTAAGGGTTTGTTAAATATATAAGTTCTATAAAGTTTCTTTATTTTTATTTTGTAAAAATATAAGTTTTATTTAATTTATATAAATATATTATATAAATATATAAATCAGAATACTGGAAAAAAAAATAATTAAAACACTCACGGCCCGGTACTGTAGCAGCCCAGCATTTGGCCAGGATCCAAGGCCCATGCGATCGCATGGCTCCATAACAGAAAACTCATGCGATCGTATGAGTTGACTGGACAGGTCTGAAACCTAGTACGACCAGTTTATGGTTAGATTATATTAATTATTATTATTAATTAATAACCCTAATTAGATTTTGTATATTTAATTAATTAGTTTTAGTTATTATTTAATTTATATATTTAGTTTATTTAGCTTTAATAAATTATAAAATTAATAGTTTTATAAAATAAATAATATAAAAATAAGATTTTTATAAAATTGTACTTTTTACAACTTTAAGTATATTTTTATATTTTGTATCTTTTTATTTGTTTTAGCATAATATTTGTATTTTTCGCTCGTATTTAATTCTAAGATATAGTTTTTGCCATAGTTATTTTTATTTCTAGATTTTTAGGCTTTGCCGTAAAATCCCTTAAGTGCTTTTTCTTTAGACTAAGATTTAGGTGCTTTAGAATTTTGCGACGCCGTTTTTAATATTTTAAGTACTTTTTAAGTTATTGTCATTTGGGATTTAGTTTTTCTTTTAAGCTTTAATATTTTTAGACGCAACTTTTAATTCTTAGTTTTTAGTTCCTTTTTAAGTTTTGACGCGCTACTTTCTTATTTTATTTTTCGACGCCTATTATTTTTCGCCATTTTCTGACGCAATCTTTTTCTTTCTTACTTCTCGACGCTCTAGTTTATAGGACATAGATTTTTTTCTATTTCTTATCTAAAATTTCTTTAAATTTCAACGAAAAATTATTTTAAGTGGTTAAATTGATAGACATCCATTTTCTGGTTCGTAGTAATAGTTGGATTTGTACGTGGACCGGGTTATTGGAGCCAAACAGTACTCAATTATATTGAGACCAAACGAATCCTGCCCCTCTGCTGCATCTTTTGGCTATTCAAAATGTGGGCAAAATCAGAAAAGTCTATTAATTTGATAACTTATATAATTTTTCTTATTTTTATAACTAATAGGATATTCAGTGAATGCACCGAGCAAAACGTTTACCACCTTTTGTACGTTCACCACCTGTAACTCGATCAAGACATCTAGCAAATATTGTCGCCGTTGATTTTTCTTTAGAATCGTCATCCAGTCGACCAAGTACTCCAATTCAAATTTTCGATAATACATTTTTTGAACCCGACCTCACAATTGAGAATCCGGAGAATATTCAGGGACAATTCATAGATCCTGAACCATTAATCTTTCCTCCAGAACCACCAATCATTCAAACAGAGATTATTGAGGAACCAACCATTAAATCAGAATCCTCTAGTGATTCAGATTCAACAAATTCAATCATGGAAAATCTGGAACCTCTAAGTATGGAAGACTGAATGAGAGCTAAACGCACTGGCCAAGGTCACGCAATTACTCAACCAGACATAAATGCACCAGATTATGAAATCAAAGGACAAATTCTACATATGGTGACTAATCAATGCCAATTTAGTGGTGCACCGAAGGAAGATCCAAATGAACATCTTCGTACATTTAATAGGATCTGTACACTATTTAAAATCAGAGAAGTTGAAGATGAACAGATATATCTCATGTTATTTCCCTGGACTTTAAAGGGAGAAGCCAAAGATTGGTTAGAATCGTTACCTGAAGGGGCGATTGATACATGAGACGTTTTAGTTGAAAAAATTCTTAAACAATTCTTTCCGGCATCTAAAGCCGTAAGACTTCAAGGAGAAATTGTTACGTTCACACAAAAGCCAAATGAAACTTTATATGAGGCATGGAAAAGATTTGGAAAGTTATTGAGAGGATGTTCGCAACATGGTTTAGATACTTGTCAAATAGTACAAATATTCTACCAAGGATGCAACATCACTACAAGAAAAGACATCGATATAGCAGCTGGTGGTTCCATTATGAAGAAAACAGCAACTGACGCTTATAAAATTATTGATAACACTGCTTCCCACTCACATGAGTGGCACCAAGAAAAAGATATCGTTAGATCATCTAAAGCAGCTAGAGCCGATTCTAGCCATGACTTTGATTCCATTTCAGCAAAGATAGATCATGTCAAGAGACGAATGGAAAAGATGACTAAGGATATACACTCAATACGAATTAGTTGTGAGCAGTGTGGAGGACCACATTTAACAAAAGATTGTCTCAGTATTGAACTAACAATGGAACAAAGAGAGAATGTTTCATACATAAACCAAAGGCCTGGAAATAATTATCAGAATAATTATCAACCGCCAAGACCAAACTACAATCAAAACCAGAATTATAATCGAAATGTTCCATACAACAACCAACAAGGTCCTAGCAATCAACAAGTATCCAACAATACTTACAACCAGCAAAGACTTATTTTTCAAAATAAACCACCACAAACCGATGATAAAAAGCCAAATTTAGAAGATATGATGTCGAAGCTAGTTGAATCTCAAACTCAGTTTTTCACATCTCAGAAACAAACCAATGAACAAAATGCTCAAGCATTTAGAAATCAACAAGCTTCTATTCAAAATCTGGAACAAGAAGTAAGTAACCTAGCAAGGTTAATAGGTGAAAGAAAACCGGAAAGTCTACCTAGTGATAAAAATGCTAACCCTCGGAATGAAACAGCTAAAGCCATTACCACAAGAAGTGGTATGACACTTAAACCACCTGAAATACCTGTAATTTCTGATGAAGCTATTCCTACTCCACAAGAACCACAGTCTGATCAAGATAAGGAAACAGAACCGGTAGTTAAAAAGGTTAATGAAGATAACACAGTTAAAGCTAAACCTTATGTTAAACCTTATCAACCACCACTTCCTTACCCGAGTAAAATGAAAAAAGAGAAACTTGAAGCCGAGCAATCCAAATTCCTAGATATATTTAAACAGATAAATGTTAATCTTCCTTTCATTGATGTGATTTCAGGAATGCCTAGATATGCTAAATTTCTGAAAGATCTAATCACGAATAGAAAGAAAATGGAAGAACTCTTGGCTGTTACAATGAATGCTAATTGTTCTGCAGTGCTGTTGAATAAGATACCAGAAAAATTATCAGATCCAGGAAGTTTCACGATTCCTTGTTTTCTGGGAAGTCTTAGTTCAATAGAAGCATTGGCAGACTTAGGTGCTAGTATAAATTTAATGCCGTATTCACTATACGCTAAACTAGACCTTGGAGAATTGAAACCAACACGAATAAGTATACAACTAGCCGATCGATCAGTAAAATATCCTAGAGGGATAATGGAGAACATGCTAGTTAAAGTTGGTACTTTAGTATTTCCAGTAGATTTTGTTATTCTGGATATGGAAGAAGATTCTCGAGTTCCTCTCATATTAGGAAGACCATTCTTAAACACAGCTAAGGCAATAATAGACATGTTTGGTAAGAAACTAACCCTAAGTATAGAGGACGAGAGTGTTACCTTTTCAGTTGATAGAGCAATGCAACAACCGAAATCTGCAGATGATACATGTTATTATATTCAAACTATAGAATCACATGCAGAATTGTTAGAAGAATTTCCAGAATTACAAGGAACAGGAGAATGTTCTTTAGGAGAAGGAACTGAACCAATTGATGAAACTGAAATGTTAGCTACACTTATGGCTAATGGATATGAACCAACAACAGAAGAAATTCAAATGCTAAAAGAAGAAGACAGATATCGATATAAATCATCGATAGAAGAACCACTGACATTAGAGTTAAAGCCACTTCCAAACCATTTGGAATATGATTATTTACATGGTGAATCTGAATTACCTGTAATAATATCGTCTTCTCTTACTGAAAATGAAAAATCTCAACTCATTTCTGGGCTAAAAGCTCATAAACCAGCTATTGCATGGAAGATTCATGATATTAAAGGAATAAGTCCTTCGTATTACACACATAAAATCCTTATGGAAGAAGGTCATAAAACGTATGTGCAACGCCAACGAAGACTAAATCCTAATATGCAAGATGTTGTTAAAAAGAAATTATTAAACTGCTTGATGCAGGTTTAATTTATCCAATCTCTGATAGTCCATGGGTAAGCCCAGTTCAATGCATACCTAAGAAGGGTGGCATGACTGTCATCACAAATGAGAAAAATGAGCTTATTCCTACTAGGACTGTAACAGGATGGCGTGTATGTATTGATTATAGAAAATTAAATGACGCCACCAGAAAAGATCACTTTCCTTTACCTTTCATTGATCAAATGTTGGAAAGATTAGCCGGAAATAGTTACTATTGTTTTTTGATGGTTTTTCCGGATATTTTCAAATTCCAATAGCACCCGAGGACCAACAGAAAACCACATTCACGTGCCCTTATGGTACTTTTGCTTACAAACGCATGCCATTTGGACTTTACAACGCCCCTGCAACCTTTCAAAGGTGCATGATGGCGATTTTTCACGACATGATAGAAGAATGCATGGAAGTTTTCATGGATGACTTTTCAGTCTTCGGTGATACATTTGAATCATGTCTAGTTAATCTTGAACGAATGCTTATTAGATGCGAACAATCAAATCTAGTACTTAATTGGGAGAAATGTCATTTCATGGTTAAAGAAGGCATCGTTCTTGGACATAAAATCTCAAAGGAAGGAATTGAAGTGGATAGAGCTAAAGTAGATGTAATTGCTAAACTTCTACATCCCACCAATGTTAGAGGAGTTAGGAGTTTTCTAGGGCATGCCGGTTTTTACCGACGTTTCATAAAAGATTTTTCTAAAATTGCCACTCCTATGAATAAACTCCTAGAAAAGGATGCTCCATTCATCTTTTCAGATGAATGTATCAAATCTTTTAATATTCTTAAAGAAAAACTCACTAATGCGCCGATTATGATAACTCCAAATTAGAATTTACCGTTTGAACTAATGTGCGATGCAAGTGATTTTGCAATGGGAGCCGTTTTAGGACAAAGGATTGAAAAATGATTTCAACCTATTTATTATGCTAGTAAGACGTTACAAGGAGCACAAACGAATTACACAACTACTGAAAAAGAACTCCTTACTATTGTCTTTGCTTTTGACAAATTTCGTTCATATCTCGTTCTAGCTAAAACGGTGGTCTATACCGACCATTCTGCTCTTAGATACCTATTTTCAAAACAAGATGCCAAGCCACGATTAATCCGTTGGATCTTACTCTTACAAGAGTTTGATATTGAAATCCGAGATAAAAAGGGAGCAGAAAATCTCACCGCTGATCATCTTTCTCGTCTTGAAAATCCCGAATTAGAAGTTCTAAATGAATCGGCCATACAAGACAACTTTCCTGATGAATATCTATTGAAGATAGATTATAATGAAATTCCATGGTTTGCAAACTATGCAAACTACTCAGTATGTGGATTCCTTGAAAAAGGATTGTCGTACCAAAAACGAAAGAAATTCTTTAGTGATATAAAACACTATTTCTGGGAAGATCCACATTTGTTTAAAAGTTGTCCCGATGGAATAATACGCCGATGTGTATTCGGAGATGAAGCTAGTAAAATCTTAAATCATTGTCACACAGGACCAACAGGAGGGCATTATGGGCCTCAACTCACAGCAAGAAAAGTTTATTATGCTGGATTCTATTGGCCTACAATTTTCAAAGACGCACACCTTCTTTGCAAATCCTGTGATGCTTGTCAAAGGGCCAGAAAAATAAGTCAACGTGATGAAATGCCACAAAATGTCATTCAAGTATGTGAAGTATTTGACATTTGGGGTATTGACTTTATGGGTCCATTTCCAAAATCTCATAATAATATCTACATTCTCGTTGCCATTGATTATGTATCTAAATGGGCGGAAGCACAAGCTCTCCCAACTAACGATGCACGAGTTGTAATCAACTTTTTAAAACGTCTTTTTACAAGGTTCGGAACATCGAAAGCTTTAATAAGTGATCGGGGTACTAATTTTTGTAGCAATCAACTTGAGAAAGTTCTCAAAAGATATGGAGTAACTCATAAAATCTCCACCGTATATCATCCACAAACAAGTGGACAAGTTGAAAATACCAACCGAGCATTAAAATATATTATAGAGAAAACCGTAGGATCAAATCCGAAGGAATGGTCCATAAAATTGGAGGATGCACTCTCGGCTTTTAGAACAGCCCATAAAACTCCAATTGGAACCACACCTTTTAGACTCGTTTACGGAAAAGCATGTCATCTTCCAGTAGAAATTGAACATAAAGCATTTTGGGCTTTGAAGACATGTAATCTTGATTTACATGAAGCCGGACGTCTACGGTTAAGTCAACTAAATGAATTAGAAGAATTAAGACATGAAGCATACGAAAATTCGTTAATCTATAAAGAAAGAACGAAGAAATGGCATGATAAAAGAATCAGAAGTTCAAAAGAATTTAAAGAAGGAGATAGAGTTCTTCTTTTCAATTCACGATTCAAGCTATTTACTGGAAAATTAAAATCAAGATGGTCTGGACCATTTATAGTCAAAAGATTTTTCCCGTACGGAACAATAGAATTAATAAATTCAAATGGGATTGAATTTAAAGTTAATGGTCACAGATTTAAACATTACATATATGATCCGATGGAAGTTGACAACGAAGTTAATCACAATTTCGACACCACAGCTAACTAAGTGTGGAGAGGTTCGAATCTTTTTAGGGTAATATGTATTTCTGTTAGAGTTAGATTTTCTGTTTTCGTGTAGTTCTCGAGAATGGAATCTGAATGGTCTTTCCCTAGCAGACCCTAAAGAACTAGTCTTCTCCTCCCATTCTGAATTTTTATTTTTTTTAGGTTTTACGAGATGAAGACTTCCTGTGAACTAAACCATGGTCTAATGCTACACGCTTTAATCACTAAACCTAATAATGACACCCTTCCAAGTAAAATAGTATCATTAATCAGAGGTAAATTGGACGGAGTAAGAAAAGAATCCAGGAACGAAAATAATAAGTTACATTTTGGTAAAGGAAAATCAAAATCCGCAGCGAAAAGAAGAGCACGACACCTTGAAAGATGTCACAAATGCGGAAAATAGTCACACGAAGGAAAATGCTCGACGAATCAGACATATTCCAATACCGAATTCGTTACTTTATGCAGAGATGGACCGTTCATATGTTTCGAAGAAAAAACATTGAATGCTCGAGGTTACGCCTATGTAGCTATGGAAAACCAATTAGTCCGACTATCTTATGAGTGGGCTAAAGCAGGTCACTAAGAATTCTATTTCACAGGTAAGTATGTACAATTTTTATTTTTATTATTTTTAACCTTTTGATAATAAACGTTGAATCGTTCGCTATAAAGTATTAAATTGGTATTCAATAAAATTAGGTATGCGTAACCGAAATTATTGATATCATACAAAAATTTATTACATCACTGCGAAATTTACCGTTTATTCTTAAGGTATAAATATCTTTAATCAATCAACCCAAAATATTTCAGAAATTCGTCAAGAGTAAAACTAGGTAATATAGCCGAAATTACTTTACCGAAAAGAGGGGCGTATATTTTTTATAATATTTGATTGATTAAAGTGGGATAAAAGACCAAAAAGATTTTTAATTTTTAATTTTTCTATGTTTTTAAAATTAATATTTAAATATTAAATTATTATTGTAAACTTTTTAAAATCAATATATTTAAGTTTGTAAATATTTGAAAAATTAATATTTTTAATATAAGTTTGTTGTATAAAAACAAAAATATAATTTAAGTTTGGTGTGAAATTTTAATAATATGAATTTTTAATTTTATGCATTTTATATTTAAGTTTGGTGTGAATTTAAAAACAAAAATTTACTTTATTTCGTTAAGTTAAAAATATGATTTTTAAAATTCGTCGTAAGTTGAAGACTAGGTCATTGAACCGAAATTGCTTTACCCAAGGGAGGGACGAGAACTTTTATTATCATTATTTTTAATCTTATTGAATTAAGGTATGCCAAAAACATTTAAAAAACCCAAAAATCTTTGCTTTTAAAACTGCGCTTAAAATTGACAAATTTTAAAATTTTGTCGAGGGACGGACTAGGACAACGATCCGAAACGCCCTCATCCTAAAAAGAAACAAATTTTTAAAATTTTATTAATTTTTGTTTTAAAAAGTATAAGTTTTTCTTATATTAAAAAAAAAATACCAGATCCATGCGATCACATGGGTTTTGAACTTCAACTCCATGCGATCGCATGGAGCTGAAAAACGGGCCAGAAACAAAAAGCTCAGAGAGCTGTGTCTCCTCACAAACACACACATATACACACGAAATTCTCTCAAAACCTCACCAAATTTCACCATTTTTTCATCGTAATTCGTCAAATTTCTTGCTCTAATCATGCCTAGGTTCGGATTCTTCAACAAAAAGGTAAAAATTACACCCCCTAAACTCATAAATTTTCTAGTTTTTGTGATAATTACCAATATTATACCTAATGCAATTTTGTTAATTTCTAGTGTAATTAGAGTTAAATTGTTAGTATTTTATGCATGTATAACCTAGATTGATGCTAATTAACATGATTTGAAGCCAAAAACTTCAAATTTTTTAGAAATCTAGGGTTTGTGTTCTTGAGCAATTTGGGGCTTTTTGATATAAACAGGTTATGGCCGATTTTTGTCATGAATTGTTGCTAAATTAAGTAGTGTAACATGTTTAGGTAGTTAAATGATCCAAACATTGATCTTAAACATGATTTTTGGAGATTAAAGTAGACTTTTTAAGTCTAAAATTCATGAACTTGATTAATTTGATATAATTGCCATTTGAGACTTGTTTAATTGTTTGTAATGACTATTTTGACATGTTATTTGAGTTAAATGCTTATGAACTTTGTATACATTTTCATATGTGCTTACTTGAAAAAGTGTAAAATTATAAAAAATGTGAAAATGTGTATACGTTTAATTTTGATTGAACATGTTATTGTGGTTAATTTAAGTTGTTATTTTGCTAACACTAATGCATATTTGGATGCACAAATTTTGTGTTTAATGTGTTTTGCAGAAAACCGATACTGATGGTGCTTCATCATCATCTAGACAACCACAACAAGAACCTGAACCAGAATATGAGCCGCAATATGAGCCAGAACCTGAACAAGAACCACAACAGGAACAACAACATCAGCCTGATCAACATGTACCTTATTATGATCCGCTACAGTTTGATAATGAATTCATAGTAGTACCGATGCATCCGCCACTAGAATACCCAACGATTCCTGAACATACATTGTATCCTAATCTGAGATTCGACAGAAGCTGGAGAGATTACCCGACATATCAAAGTAATAAATTCAAATTAGTAACGAAAGATGTAGAGGTGCCTAGGGTAATTGATTGGAATCTTTTGAAAAGGGTCCAACTTGCTGACCGTGCTAGGGAGCATTTGATCCAAAGGTATGATAGTTCTTCTTTTACCGATTGGGAACGTCTATTCACCATTCGTAGACCTGTATATAAGGAATGGTGTGTTGAGCTGATGAGTACTATAGCATTAAATGTAGATGTAGATAGATTAGATGATAGAAGTTTTCTTAGATTTATACTTGGCCGTAGGATGTACAGGATGTCCATGCTGGACATGGCCAGGGCTTTGCAGATATATACGCCCGCTGAATTACTACTACCTGATTATATGAATTTGATTTATCGTGGTGAAAGGGTAGATAGGAATTTTGATGCGAACGCCGTCTGGAGGCGTATGCCAGATTATAATGTTTTTGGGCGGGCAGGAACACATACCTACTTACATATTAACAAAGCTGAGCTTCGCATAATTCATAGATTTTTGGCTAACTCGATTACACAGAGAGGTCACAACAAGGAGAAAATGACCTTACATGATTTATTTTACTTAAAGTGTATTCGAGACCCAAGAGGCTTTGTTAATATCCCTTACTGTCTTGGTTTTTATTTGTCTAAGATGGTGGAAGGAATACAGGAAGGGGGGATAATTGGAGGAGGTATTTTTGTTACTCTCATTGGAGAGTATTTAGGTGTAGATAAGGACCAAGGGGGTCCACTTTTGGAATGTAGGGAGCAGGTTGAGCTTTTAGGATTGAGGGTTTATGCGGGTGCTAAGGTATTAAAGAGTAGACGCAACCAGGCAATACCCTATGAAGGTAGTCATACTCAGGTAGAGAGAGGCTCAGATGAGGAGGTGGAGGTGGAGGAAGCAATTGACATTAGGGATGTCATTCGGGAGGCTATGACTGATGTCTACCAACATATATATGAGGTAGATATGACAAACGCGGAGAGATTTCGTCGGATGGAGCAGTGGCAAGCCCAAAATGATTACGAGCATTCCAGGTAACGACAGTATGATAGATGGGACTATCATCAGAGTTAGATTATAAGCTGACTGTCACCTCAGGATCACTACGTCCTGACCCGACCCGCTTACTATCCTCAACACCAGCCCGAGATGAGACTACCTTATACTCTCTACCACCCTAACCAGGCATACCAGTACACCTATCACCAACCATGGAACCCGGATGACGACATGAACTGGAACCCCTATCCAGATTGATTTAGTTCCGGTTGGTAATTTATATGATTTTTAATTTTTATTATTTCTGTTTATTTATGTTTAAACATAATATATTGTGATACTTTTATTGTAATATTTAATATTTTTATTATGTTGTACTAATATTTCATATTTGATTTGAAAGTGGGATTTTAAGTCCCATTTCAAATTAACATACTTGTTTATATTTGTATGTATGTATATTGTCAATTATACACAACAGGGTAAAACAGCGCATTTTCAAAGACTGGCATTAAGTTCAGCAAAAGCTAGTACTTTTGACGACAAAATGAAAAAAAAAATATGATGTAACAACAAGACGGAATGAACAAATGATGTGCACTATTTATCATTCAACAAACAAACGCCAATATGTTTGGAAACTTTGGTAAATTTTAATCATTTTTCTACGCTAATCACCCTCAATAATTTAAATTGTTACTGATTTCTTGCAAATGAGGGCATTGCAAGATCTTAAGTGTGGGAAGGGGTTAAATTCTTTCGGATTTTTAAAATTTTAACTTATACACTTGGTTACCATTAAAAATACTAGTAAAGCAGTAGTTGTATTAGAATCTAGTGCTCTCTGATAATAAAGAACAGCCCTAGTCTTATATACTGACTACCCAATTCTAGTAAAAAATTTCAAAATTTTCAATTAAATGAACTCAAAATCATGTTTATACATATTTATGAACGATAAAACTAGGTGATAACACCGAAATTATTGTTACCTTAGAAAGGACATAAATTGAGAAACAACCTAAAATGTTAGAATTCATTTAAAATGGAATAGAGGACAATAAAAAGGCAAAGAAAGGAAAATAAAAGCCAAGTGTGGGAAAAATTACCAAGTTATTTTGAACATATATCACATATTTTTGTAACAAATAACTTAAGATACTTTTGCTTTGGATAATTTTATCAGTTTTACCCGATTTACTGTAATATATTTGAAAGAAAGATGGAGCTACACGATGAATCAATTCCATCATTAAAAGGAAGTAAAGTCTTCCGAAAAAGACACGCGCTTCTTGATTTAGGTCATGAAATTGTCGTCCAGACCAGCTGTAGGTTGACGAAAAATCTAGAAAAGTCATCTCTAAAATCAACAGGAAATCCACGGACCTCAGCATCAAACAGGGTCTCCAAGTGATCAGACTTATCCTAACCATGAGAGGATCTGTCTCGTAAAATGGGGAAGACGCCGTGCAAATTAGCTTGATAAGACTAATGAATCAGACCCCCAGAAAGGATAATCTCCTTAAAAGATCAAAAATCAGCTTTTAAGCCTGATATTACTCAATCCTAGAGATTGATCTTAAAGATTGAGAATTACAAACTCATGGAATTCGATGATATCTAAACTCGAGCTTGAACGAGAAAATATTTTGATCGAAATTACAAACCGATTTGTTTTCTAAAAACCCATTTTCAATGCGTTCATTACCATTGAACGTAAAATCCTAGGAATTCACCTGGAATTCATTAGGTCACCTGAACCAAATCGGGTGTCAACCGTAAGAACGGTGGTTGCATGGCATGGTTAAACACAGGACCTTGTGCCAGACAGAAAAATTATAAGGGTGAGCTTTACTATTGCTCCTACCAAGGATAGTAATTGCATTCGACACGTTATAGACCATAATTAAAAGCATGTCAGGGGATATTGCCTTAACAGTTGCTTGTTCAACGCTTTTCTTTACAACCGGATGGTAGTTTACCAAAAGGTAATATACAGAGCAAGTATTCTGGACGTGTTGCTTTCCCAATACAAGGTTAGCAAGTGGGTGACACAAAATCATAAGTTTTGAGCTAAAATTTTCAAATCTGAAACCCACCAAACCCACAAAAATAATTTGCAAACACAGGTGAAGGGTTATTCCGGAAAACTTATCTAGGGAAAAAACTAGATTGTATTTTCAAAAGATCAAATATTTTCATAAAGATCCAATTTCCTTAATGGATCTAACTTTTCATAGTCATGTGGGACTGTAAACCACATCGTTACTACCATTGTTTATACCGCCGTATAGAAATCACTGATGTACAAAGTGTGAAGAATAAAGAAATGATTCTAGTATTTTTATTTCAAGACTATATTGCTTGAGGACAAGCAACGCTCAAGTGTGGGAATATTTGATAATGTTAAAAACGAACATATATTTCATAGCATTATCCCTCAAGAAAGACAAGCTTTTAGTTGCAATTGTTCTATTTACAAGTGATATTCGTTTAAATAATAAAAGGTGAAGACAAAAAACAGATTCGACGAATTGAAGACGCAAACGACCAAAAAGCTCAAAAGTACAAAGTACAATCAAAATGGTTCAAATTATTGATGAGAAACGTCTCAAAATTACAAGAGTACAAGACGCGAAACGCAAAATACAAGATATTAAATTGTACTCAAGGACGTTCGAAAATCCGAAACCGAGACATGAACCAACTATCAACGCGCGATGCAACGGAGCTAAAATTATAAGTCAACGGAGTACAAGAATATAATATAATATATATATTTAATTATATTTAATTATATATATTATATTATATTATATAATAAATAAATAAGCAGCCCACGTTTTTAAAGACTTTTGAGCTCTCCCAGCTGGCCATGCGATTACATGGCCTGGAAGAACAAAAACCATGCGATCACATGGCCCTGAAATCCAGCGACACCCTATAAATTTCGCAGTTTTGGTTGATCTTTTATCATATATCCATCCATCTCTCTATCTATATACGTAAATATATATATATTATATTTTAATTTTAATTTTAATTTTAAATTCTAATAATAAGGGTATGATAGCGAATGTTGTAAGGGTGTAAGTCGAAATTCTGTCCGTGTAACGCTACGCTATTTTTAATCACTGTAAGTTATGGTTATTGTTATTTTTAAATTAATGTCTCGTAGCTAAGTTATTATTATGCTTATTTAATGCCGAAGTAATCATGATGTTGGGCTAAATATTAAAATTGGGTAATTGGGCTTTGTACCATAATTGGGGTTTGGACAAAAGAACGACACTTGTGGAAATTAGACTATGGGCTATTAATGGGCTTTATATTAATTAAATGATACCTCGTTAATTTAATATACAGACTTATAATTTGACGTATTTATATATAACCACATACGCTTAACTGAGTACGGTGGGCGGGATATCTATAAATACCAATAATTTTTCATTTTAGCGGACACGGAACTGGATTAATAGTTAATAGACTTGTTGAAACAGGGGTGGATTACATTCAAGGGTAATTGGTGTAATTGTTAACAAAGTAGTAAAACCTTGGTTTACACGCAGTCGATAACCTGGTATATTCATTAAACAAAGTATTAAGACCTTGTTACAATTCGAATCCCCAATTAGTTGGAATATTTAACTTCGGGAATAAGAATAATTTGACGAAGACTTTCGCACTTTATGATTATGACTGATGGACTATTATGGACAAATCCGTATGGACATATTGAATAATCCAGGACAAAGGACAATTAACCAATGGGAATAAACTAAAATCAACACGTCAAACATCATGATTATGGAAGTTTAAATAAGCATAATTATTTTATTTCATATTTAATTGCACTTTTAATTATCGCACTTTTATTTATTGTCATTGTATTTAATTGCACTTTTAATTATCGTACTCTTTAATTATCGCAATTTTATTTTATCGCACTTTTATTTATCGCAATTTCATTATCGTTATTTACTTTACGCTTTAGATTAAGTTGTATTTATTTTTAATATTTTACATTAGGTTTTAACTACGACTAAAGTTTTAAAATCGACAAACCGGTCATTAAACGGTAAAAACCCCCCTTTTATAATAATAATATTACTTATATATATATATATATATTTGTATTTTTATAAATTTAAAACTAATATAGCGTTAAGCTTGTTTAAGAGTTCCCTGTAGACGAACCGGACTTAGTAAAAACTACACTACTGTACGATTAGGTACACTGCCTATAAGTGTTGTAGCAATGTTTAGGTATATCCATTCTATAAATAAATAAATATCTTGTGTAAAATTGTATCATATTTAATAGTATTTTCGTTGTAAAAATTATAACTATTTTATATACACCTCTACGCACATCAGTAACGATAGCAATAATAACATCTGGTGATATTTATTTTTTGGAATCCAGCAGTGCAACCCACCAAATAATAAAGTGGGTCTTCGATAATAGGAACAACCGACAGAAATATTTCGTGTAGCAGGCAGTCAACAGTAACAGGTTCGTGGGTCTGCTTTGAACAGAAAACAGATGCAGTGTAGTAGTGATGATGGTGATCTGATTAGATTGAGTTTGTGGTGTTTAGGGTGATCATGTACGTGGGTATGGTGGTTTTAGTGGGCTTATTAACGGTGTTACGAAACTATAACCAGGATGGCAGCAACAGTAATAATGATTGCAAGTTGATTTTCGAAGGTTGTAGGTATTTGGTTTCGTGGTGATTCAAACAGGAACAAGATAGAATACAGCAACATGAAGAATTAAAGATGGCGGTTTTAAAGGTAGGAGAGGGGTCACAGGTGGTGACGGTTCATATGGATTTCGTAGGTGGTGATGACATGATGTTTAATGAAAATGGTATTGGTGAAGGTGATGATTAAAGCGGTTTAGAAGTGGTGAAGCGGGTCTTCGAATCACAGCAACAACAGTAGATGGTATAAGTTAAAATGAGTGTGTTTTGATTTCTTAAATGTAAATAGAAACAAACGGAAGTGGAAATGAGTTGTAGATTATGGTGATGGTTGTGATCGATGAAGTGGTGATTCTAGGTGCATTTATGATGATTTGATAAAGATGGAGAATGGATGTTGGTGATCCTCAATTGTGCAACAAGAGATACTATCGTATAATACAGAGAGTGATAGATAGATGATTAAGAGTGATGTTGTTGATATGGGTGTTGTTCTTGGGCTCGGTTCAACAACAACACTTGAGTTTTGAAATTCGAACAACATTGGATCACGAAAACAGCTGCAAAATAGCAACTAACGGTGGTCTAATGGTGATGATTAAAGGTATACGATAAGTAGAAGGAACCAGTGGTGGTTCTCGGTTATGAAGGTGTTGTGTCATGGTGGTCAAAGTGATGATGAGGATGGAAGGGTACCGGTTAGAGAACAAAAGGAGATACATGGTTGTGTTGTGTTTTTGATTGATGGAATTTGCAGGGTGTTAATTTTGGTTCACAAAGGAAACAAGAAGCATAACTCAATAGGTGGTGGGATGGAATGATAAAGAAAGAAAATAGAAAAGTAATATAAGTGGGTTTAGGATGTGGATCATTCAGGGTACTAAGTATATATCTAATATAACTTTAGTTAGTTAGAATCCAAAAACAAGGATAATTCACTAACATAATTTGATTCACGAGATAAATAAGTGTGTCAAAAAGTAAAGTCATCATTCACTTATTATCTGTATATGTAAATTAGTTATGGGATTTAGACAAAAACAGTGTCAATTAGGAATAGAAAAAGGAAGAAACATGTAAACGAGATAAATTGATGGTTCACTTTACCAAGTGGGGAGAAAGAAAACAAAAGTGTTGGCTATGTTATATCACGAGTAAAATAGGAAAGAAAAAGGAAAAAAAAATTATACTGATAGAGATATCTAACAGATTGTAGGAGTTAATATCTAAGTTTATATATTACAATTAATAAATATAAATATAATAATAATATTGTTAATATTAATTATAAAAATTATCATAATAATAATAATATTAATAATAATGATATTATTAATTATTAATAATAATATTCACAAATACATAATTATTTACATAACATGAAATATTATAAATTTATATAATATTTATAAATTATCACAATATTCATAATTATGTATAGAAATTATATGTTCTACTTAAACGGGTTAAATATCAATCGAATGACAAATGAGCGTTACAGTCGATTACAAAATAAATTCAAAATTATATATATATTCAATATACTTCATTTACATATATAGATATGTTTTAAATAGTAATTATTATATTTTATTTTATTTTACAATATTGATTCTAACAATTACATCATATAATATTTCAAATTATATTTTTAATTATTGTTTATATATATATATATATATATATATATATATATATATATATATATATATATATATATATATATATATATATATATATATATATATATATATATATATATATATATATGTGTGTGTGTGTGTGTGTGTGTGTGTGTGATGACCCGGAAAATTTTGACTTATTTTGAACCAAATTCTCAATATGATTTAATGTTTCCGACACGATAAGCAAAGTATTAATTGTATGATACTGTGCATAAAACTTATTGGTTTAAATATCTATTTGAATATATATGATAAGTTGGAATTGTAATTGTATGAATAACTTGCGATGTGTATTTAAAATGTGTTTATGAATATTAACTTGGTTATTAAACGTTTTGATTTAAAACAATATTATTAAATATACTTTGATAGATAACGAGACGATGATTTATAGAAGTAAATGACCAAAACACTCGAATATATAAGTTATAAGTCGAGTGATATAGTTTATGGATAGTTAAGTCTATATTTTGACAAATGTACGAGTCACGAAAGGTAAAGTGCCAGTTTTCTCAGTGTACGAAAGGACGTTCAAAAAACCGGAACCGGGAGATAAGTCGAGTGACGACGTACGACTTATCAAAATAAAAATTTCAAGTCAACTAGATAAGAGAATATAATATATTATATAATTAATTAATTTAAATTATATATATTATATATATTATATTTAATTATGTCGACAAGCAAAACAACAAAAAAATTGTGAGCTGGATTTTGGGGCCATGCGATCGCATTGGAAATAGGCATAAAACCCATGCGATTGCATGGGGTCAGATTTCAGGAAAGGTCTATAAATTGAATTCGTTTTTTGCTCGATTACACATATATCATCCATCTTACACTGTATTTATTTATTTAATTATTATTATTATTATTATTATTATTATTATTATTATTAAGATTAATATTATTATTAGTATTATTATTAGTAGTATTATTATACATAAAATACTACGACGAAGTCATGAGCGTGTCACTTTCAAAATGGGTTTTCAAGCGGGATAGAGCTAAGGAAATTATGGGTTATAGCTATGGAGGTTATAGGTAATGTACGTGGGTATTATTGGCAAGTCAAACCTAGTGTTTATCATCTCTGTTGCGTCTACGTACTTCCCTGTAATATTGAATCACGATATTGATACGTGAGCATTCATATTTTATCTTTTATATATTAATTATGTATCCATGTCTAGTGCTCGAGTATATATATTTATGCATGTTTGTATGCTAAATTTCGTCGTTAAAAAATTTATAATGAATCACGAATTAAATACATATATTACTAGTAAAAGGTATATGATATACATGTTTTTGGAAAGCTGGCGAAAAATCAATAACTTTTCATTTAGAAATCGCGTAATTTCGATGAACGAATCAAAAGATATGATCAACTGAATTATGATTGACGCTAATTAGAATTGTTTTTGAATCTGCAATTAATATTTAAACAACTTGTTTGTAAGATTGATAAATTGGATTTTTGAATATTACCAACCGAGTAAATGAATTCTTATATAAGGTACGTCTCGTTTTGTTGAACTATTGTCAAAATTGACTTTTTGAAACGACTTTGGATAACTTTTGTATGTCGATCTCGAGCATTAGGATTGTGATACACTATGACCTGACTTAGCTTGATGGACATTTATTGACCAACATATGTTCTCTAGGTTGAGATCTACGGTTATTTGGTAATCCGGGTTTCGGTCACATTTTGGTGAACGACTTTATATGCTGCTAAGGTGAGTTTCATTTGCTCCCTTTTAATTGCTTTTGTAATCTATATTTTTGGGCTGAGAATACATGCACTTTATTTTAAACACAATGGATACAAGTACATACTAAATTCTACATCGAGTTCGAACCAAAAATCCCTTAGCTTTGGTAACTAGTAGCTGCCGGTTATAAGAACTGGTGGGCGCGAATAGTCGTATATGGATCCATAGGGCTTGACATCCCCGTCTGTTCCAGGTATAGAAACCCTAGCCTGAACTATAAAACAGACGTATGCTATTTGAGTTTAATATACATTGGATTGCGTGTATTGTACATGTTGGTTGCATGTATGTTAAAACAGGGGTACTTATTATATAGACATTAAAGCTTAGTTACCAGGGTGCTCAATCTTGTAGAATAATTTGATAAACGTTTCTGGATGAAACAACTGAAATTTTATGGTCCACCTTTATATACAGATTATGCGATACATTAAAACTATAAACTCACCAACCTTTGTGTTGACACTTGTTAGCATGTTTATTCTCAGGTTTCCTAGAAGTCTTCTGCTATTTGCTTATATGTTAGACAAGCTATGTGTATGAAGTCTTACATGATATATTTTTCAAGGAAACGTTGCATTCACAAAATCATCACCATGTATCTATTTTGACTGCATTGTCAGCAGAATTATTATTGTAAACCATTATTTATGGTGATTGTCTATATGTAAAAATCATCAGATGTCGAAAACCTTGGATTTAAGTATTCATTTATGGTATACCTTTTTAAAAGAATGCAATGTTTATAAAACGTATCATATAGAGGTCAAATACCTCGCTATGAAATCGATGAATGACGTATTCGTCCATATGGATTTGGAGCGATCGTCACAGTTGGTATCAGAGCGTTGGTCTTAGCGAACTAGGTCTTGCATGAGTGTGTCTAACTGATAGTTGTTAAGATGCATTAGTAAGTCTGGACTTCGACCGTGTCTGCATGTTAAAAGTTTTGCTTATCATTTTTTGTCGGAAATTACACGCTTATCATTCTTAAGTCTAGACACATTTTCCTGCATTTATTGCATAAATAGTGTATAGACAAAAATTCATATCTTAGCATATCTGTTAATGTAAACTTTTCCTGACACCTTCCGAAAATTTCTCCGTGATTTATGGAATTTGGTATTATATACATATGTAAATTATGTATTGAAGAATACCAAACTAAATTCTATAATCTAATTCATATCAAAAATCATCTCCCTAATTATACAAGATGGATCCCGTATCTAGTTCAAATTCCTTAAACTCCGACAACTATTTCGATATGGATATTCACCTGAATTTCGAAGACAGTGTAACCGGAATGGATCAACCAATCAGCCATCACCTATTCTGGATGAATTGGGGATGGGTTCGTAGCCTGCTTAGTCATTGGAGACAAGAAGAAGGTGATCCCTTCCATCCACCACATTGCCCTCTTGGCGAAGAACCTGAAGCACTTACCGACGAACCTATTCGAGACAACATTTTCTCTCTCATTTCCAGAGTATCTCATCACGATTATATATTATCTCAAATTCTAGATCTTATTCGTCTACTGGTCCGAACCGACAATCACCCCGGTGTAATAGAAGAAGTCAACGAGCTTCGCGCTTGGGTAGTGGCTTTGGAGAATGTGGTGCAAAGGTTACAAGTACCAGCAGCAGCACCGGCAGCAACAGTACCACCATCAGCAACACCAACAGTACCATCACCACCACCAACAACAACATCCGCATCCCACACCTCAACATCACAATCTGTACCTCGAACATCAACGTCATACGCACCATAGATACCAAGAAATACCAACAACAACAAACGATGAAGTATTGATTCATAACTTCATCGAAGAAATATTTTGCAGAGAATATGTAGTTTCTAAAAGTTTTAGAGATTATATATTCTAGTCCTAGTCGAAAACCAGATGAGATTAATATTATATTAACTCATTAAATCCATGATTACATCTAAGGAAAATATATATGTAGGTATATTTTCATAAAGATTGTAATTAAGAAAATTCTTTTGTACAAACTGTTAATGGTGAGAATATTTTAACGGGTAGGTAATACCCGAGAGATATATAAATTCACAATTAATATGTTACATTCTTCGATTCTGATTTAACAAATCATCAACTATACTCACTACTTTCACAACAATAAATATTCTTTTATAAAAATCAAAGCAACCATCCACATCCAAATTTGATTACATATTTTGATTTTGACAAATCAAAATCCAAGTCAAGATTTAACAAAAGACATCATTCTTAGATTCCTACATCTTTCGAAGCTATACTTTGACTTCAATATATATATATATATATATATATATATATATATATATATATATATATATATATATATATATATATATATATATATATATATATATATATATATATATATATATAACTGTGCTAGAACATCATAGAACCCAGAAAAGTATTTGTATCATTCAAATTCCTAGAACATCATATGAATATTAACGATTACAATCGATGTTCAAATCCCTCGAAATTCCTGAAGACACTTCAAATAATGAATCATCGAGATGATGATCCAACCGCATGTTACCGCAGTCTTGTACCTGAAAAACCCTCGAAATCAAAGTCATAGTTTAACACGTATCCGTGTCAGACCCTTTGGCATTTATTAGCTAAATAACTTTTCAATCCCTTTTCAAAATAGACAGTTTTGTCACCACTCCAGCAAAATCACCTTCAATTGTTCATTCGAATAAGCCTTATTATAACGATTACCCCTTCATCATTGTTACCGGGGAACCTTTCATATTCTACCACATTAGCAGTAAACTTATCAACAACTTCATTGATCATTAAGCCTCTCCGAAAAATCACGATAATTATTCATTGAAACTCTATCAAGTACCCATATACAACTTGTAACAACAATTGTCATACCAACTACTGGGAATTAGCAAATCAGTATTTTGAATTTCGTAGCAATTTTTCGCTAACAGTTATATATATACATATAACGTTTACCTTCAAGACTTACAGACTTCGAATGTGAAGTTTCTGAAAAACACCCTAAACTACGAACTAGTTCTCGAAATCTTGAAAAATACCGATGAAGCAGCAAAAACTGTAAACGACTTTAACAGTCGAAAGTTTGATGATAAAGAGTAGTGTGTTGGAAAAGCACAGAAAAAGAGAAAATTTGGTACTGGAAAACAAATTGAGCAAACCATGAAGGAGGCTGTGGACAAATCACAAAGACTAAACTTGCCTTCAAAGAATCCAAATGATTCAGTGTCTACTGAAGTCATTAACGAATACCTTGCTCCTGACTCTAAACTTTTACGGACAAAATCTTCTTCATCATCTTTCGATATTAGAAGTTCTAAGATATCCTCATATCTTTCATTATAAATATCTTCGATGTTTCTGAAGATATCTTCATAACTATTGTTATCCAAAATCATTTACTTCTTCGTGCTATCTGTGTAAAATCATAAAAGAAACTATTTTAGTTTCTAAATTCTGAAACCTTCGAGTTTAAAATATGAATGTTTCTGAAGTAGTGTTGGGAACTGAAGCATGAGTTAATATAATATAATGACACTTGATCAACATGATTATATTACAGTAAGTCATGCTGAGTTTTTAATGGAAAGTGATAAAGGTTCACAGATCACACCCTCATCATGAACCATGTTACATAACTCTTTCATTCTATATAATCTCTAAATATATCAAGAAAATATTTTCTTGATGATTCGGTCTTTTCCGGATATTCTGGTAATTTGACAAATCAAATCGTGCTATTACCTTTCCTTTCTGCTTTGTATATTATGATCATTCAAAACTTCATACCTACGAATTCTGGACCATTATTCGCTTGACTTGAAGTCGGGAAGAGAAAACAAAAGCATGAAGCTCTGAAATATAATGGAAAATATAAAGCCCGATAACAACCCCGAAATTTACAAACTGTGTATATCGATGCGTATAACAATATAAAGACATGGGAGAATGAAAAACACTATAACCCCAAGGTAATAGTAGAAGAAAATAACTTCCTCTGGTTGCAGATGAAAAAGAAGAATGAAGGATATGATAGCCAGGAAAATATCAATAATCAGAACTGGATTAAGCATTTTCACAATCTATTGGGATGTATGAAATAAAGAAGAAGATTATAGGAGTGGTTAAAATAAATGAAATGGAAGAGGTCAATTTATAGCGAAATATCAGACATAGCAATCGAGGCAGATTACGCATTTAATCACAGGACATCTTAATTTCCTTAAATTCCGAAAAATCAAATCTTATTTAGATTATGAAGATTTTCTATTCCTTAAATTTCGGAAATCAATCGTTACTACGTCATGAGTTAAAACAAATCTCTATTCTCCATTTCACTCAATTACGATAACTTCCCTAATACGCTTCGAGTAATCGGATTATTTTATCCATATTATTCAATGGTGATAAAATTCTATTTATCAACTCATATTCGTCATGAAAACATTTTTATTGTTAGCCATGACGACCTTACTCAAATTTCGGGACGAAATTTCTTTAACGGGTAGGTACTATGATGACCTGGAAAATTTCGACTTATTTTGAACCAAATTCTCGATATGATTTAATGTTTCCGACACGATAAGCAAAGTCTATAAAACTGAATCTCAAAATTTTTGAACTATTCAATTACCCATCGACTGTTCTCAACGATTCGCGAACAATTATATGTAAAAAGATACATATATACACTATAACTTGAAAGCGTAACAAAGTATTAATTGTATGATACTGTGCATAAAACTTATTGGTTTAAATATCTATTTGAATATATATGATAAGTTGGAATTGTAATTATATGAATAACTTGCGATGTGTATTTAAAACGTGTTTATGAATATTAACTTGGTTATTAAACGTTTTGATTTAAAACAATATTATTAAATATACTTTGATAGATAACGAGACGATGATTTATAGAAGTAATTGACCAAAACACTCGAATGTATAAGTTATATTTTGAGTGATATAGTTTATGGATAGTTAAGTCTATATTTTGACAAATGTACGAGTCACGAAAGGTAAAGTGCCAGTTTTCTCAGTGTACGAAAGGACTTTCGAAAAACCGGAACCGGGACATAAGTCGAGTGACGACGTACGACTTATCGAAATAAAAATTTCAAGTCAACTAGACAAGAGAATATAATATATTATATAATTAATTAATTTAAATTATATATATTATATTTAATTATGTCGACAAGCAAAACAACAACAAAATTGTGAGCTGGATTTTGGGGCCATGCGATCGCATGGGAAATAGGTATAAAACCCATGCGATCGCATGGGGTCAGATATCAGAAAAGGTCTATAAATTGAATTCGTTTTTTGCTCGATTACACATATATCATCCATCTTACTCTGTATTTATTTATTTAATTCTTATTATTATTATTATTATTATTATTATTATTATTATTATTATTATTATTATTATTAAGATTAATATTATTATTAGTATTATTATTAGTAGTATTATTATTGTGATGACCTAGAAAATTTTGACTTATTCTGAACCAAATTCTCAATATGGTTTAATATTCCTGACACTATAAGCAAATGGATATATTGATTTAAAATAATTTCATACGTTTAATTGTTCATAGGACTTAACCCTACGATTCACGAATAAACTGTAAGTAAAAACTGGAAACCATTATGACGTATATATTATATGATTTTACTTTATTAAATAAAAATATTTTATGATATAATAATTTCTATTATTTAAACCTTTTAATAAAGTGATTTTGAATATAAGTAGTTTTGGAAAACTAAACCTTATAGTATTATTTGATTTAGTTTCAAACGTACGAAAATATTTTTTTTCGATATAATCGAATTTGATTGTTAAAATGTTTTTATGAATTTTCAATGATATGAAAATAAAAATAGAGATAAAATAAAGGTTTCTAATGAGCACTAAAAGACTACAACATTTCATCTCAAGATTTCAAGTTAAAATGATGGAAATCACTAAACCTGCGCACTTGCACGAGAAAAATCATAACTAAATCATACTGACTCGAAAAAGGGTGATTCCGGTGTCCAGACGTCCGTAACTCAAAAATCTACAACTCTCGTGAAGGCACCATACGCGGACCGCATACCTATCTACGCGAAACGCGTAATGTTTGTCGACATAAAAAGTTTGTCGACATAAAAAGTGATGGCGGTTTATTATTATATTATATATTATATTATTATATTATTATATTTATATTATTATATTATATATATGTATATATATATATATATATATATATATATATATATATATATATATATATATATATATATATATGCATATCATCCATCATTTTATTTATATTTACTCTGCATCAATTTTATTTTTATTTTCAAAACGGGTTTTTGAGCGGGATGAAGCTAAAGGAAATTATGGGTTATTGCCAAGGAGGTTATGGATAATGTTCGGGGATATATTTATGAATCAAACCTAGTGTTTATCATCTCCGTTACGTCTACATATTTTCCTACAATATTGAATCTCAATATAGATAAGTTGAGATCTACGATTATTTGATAATCCGAGTTTCGGTCACATTACGATGAACAACTTTATATGCTGCTAAGGTGAGTTTCATATGATCCCTTTTTACTCTCTACATTTTTGGGCTGAGAATACATGCAAATGCTTTATTAACTGATTTACAATATTTATATGTGTGAGTTTCATATGATCCCTTTTACTCAATATATTTTTGGGCTGAGAATACATGCGACTGTTTATAAATACTGAAAATACTAGATTTATATGTGTGAGTTTCATTTGCTCCCTTTTTAAATGCTTTTGCAATATATATTTTTGGGCTGAGAATACATGCACTTTATTTTAAACACAAAGGACACAAGTACATACTAAATTCTACACCGAGTTTGAACCGAAAATCCCTTAGCTTTGGTAACTAGTAACTGCCAGTTATAAGAACTGGTGGGCGCGAGTAGTTATATATGGATCCATAGGGCTTGATATCCCCGTCTGAGCTAGAGCGCTAGCCTTTTAACGGACGTATGCTATTTGAGAAGCGTACACGTTGGTTTGCGTGTATTATTAAGATGATTATACAAAGGGTATAAAATATATATACGTTAAGTTTAGTTACCATGGTGCTCAATTTCGTAGAATATTTTGATAAACGTTTCTGGATGAAACAACTGAAAACTTGTGATTCACCTTTACATACAGATTATACGAAACAATAAAACTATGAACTCACCAACCTTTGTGTTGACACTTGTTAGCATGTTTATTCTCAGGTTTACTAGAAGTCTTCCGCTGTTGCTTATATGTTAGACAAGTTATGTGCATGGAGTCTTACATGACATACTTTTCAAGGAAACGTTGCATTCACCAAATCATCACCATGTATCTTATTTTGACTGCATTGTCAACGGAAGTACTATTGTAAACTATTATTTACAGTGATTGTCTATATGTAGAAATCATCATATGTCGAAAACCTTTGATTTAAATATTTATTTATGGTGTGCCTTTTCAAAAGAATGCAATGTTTACAAAGTGTATCATATAGAGGTCAAATACCTCGCAATGAAATCAATGAATGACGTATTGTCTATATGGATTTGGAGCGATCGTCACAGTTGGTATCAGAGCGTTGGTCCTAGCGAACCAGGTCTTGCATGAATGTGTCTAACTGATAGTTGTTAAGATGCATTAGTAAGTCTGGACTTCGACCGTGTCTGCATGTTAAAAGTTTTGCTTATCATTTCTTGCCAGAAATTACATGCTTATCATTCTTAAGTCTAGATACGTTTTCCTGCATTTATTGCATAAATAGTGTATAGACAAAAATTCATATCTTAGCGTATCTGTTACTGTAAACTTTTCCTGATATCTTCCGAAAATTTCTCCATGATTTATGGAATTTGGTATTATATATACATATGTAAATTATGTATTGAAGAATACCAAACTAAATTCTATAATCTAATTCATATCAAAAATCATCTCCCTAATTATACAAGATGTATCCCGTATCTAGTTCAAACTCTGACAGCTATTCCGATATGGATATTCACCTAAATTCTGAAGACAGTGTAACCGGAATGGATCAACCAATTAGCCATCATCTATTCTGGATGAATTGGGGATGGGTTCGTAGCCTACTTAATTATTGGAGACAAGAAGAAGGCGATCCCTTCCATCCACCACATTGCCCTCTTGGCGAAGAACCTGAAGCACATACCGGCGAACCTGTTCGAGACACCATTTTCTCTCTCATTTCCAGAGTATCTCGTCACGATAATATACTATCTCAAATTCTGGATCTTATTCATCCGCTCGTTCGAACCACAAATCATCTCGGTGTAGTAGAAGAAGTCAACGAGCTTCGCGCTCGGGTAGTGGCTTTAGAGAATATGGTGCAAAGGTTACAAGCACCAGCAGCATCACCGGCATCAACAGTACCACCAACAACAACACCAACAGTACCATTACCACCACCAACAACATTCGCATCGCAAACCTCAACTTCACAATCTGTCCCACGAGCATCAACGTCATACGCACCGTAGTTACCAAGAAATACCAGCAACAATAACCGATGAAGTATTAACTCATTTCCCCTGAAGAAATTTTATGTATATTTAATATATATGAATTTTGAAATCAAAATAAATCTTTTCGTACTAAGCTATTACGTGTGAATCTTAACTGGTAGGTACTACTCGGTTAGTTCATATTACTAATATGCAATGATGTACATCCTTCCTTAACAACTTAACAATTGTTAACTACAATCTCTGTTTCAACTTAATGAATTCCATTTCATAATAAACCAAGTGTATTAATCTATTACATAATTGATTTTACATTTCCAATTTCGATATACTCGAAACTTTCCAGAAAACATCATCTGTGCCTTGTAAGGTTCACAAAAAAATTCCACGAACACCAACATCCTTCACTGAGGAATATCAATAAGAATAAATAATGAAGTGTTGATTTCATTAGTGAAAAACTCCGCAAAGATTATGTAATCTTTAATGTTTTAGAGATTAATCATTTCTAAGTCAAGCCGAAAATCAAATGAGCTTAATATGATATTAACTCATTAAATCCGTATTACATCTGAAGAAATATACATACATATATTTTCATAAAGACTGTAATGAAAATTCTTTTGTACAAAATATTACTTGTGAAATCTTTAACGGGTAGGTAATTCTCGAGAAATATATAAGTTCACAATTAATATGTTATACTGTACATTCTTCAACTTTGATTCAAAAAAATTATTAACCATGCTCACAGCGATATACAATCGTTTCCATACAAATTCAATTACATATTCTGATATTGACGGATCAGAATCCAAGTCATAACTCTGAACCGGTGACATCATTCTTAGATCTCTACATCTTTCAAAGCTATACTTTGACTTCAAAACTGTGCAAGATCCTTTAGCGTTGTTTTTACCGAAAATAATCTTGCAATCCCTTTTCAAAGTATCCAGTATTATCAACCATTCAACCAGTCAACCTCGACTTTTCAGATTAGCCTTATTATAATCTTGACATATACATTCTTGTTACCGGGGAACCTTTCATGTTCCACCACATTAGCAGTAAATTTACCAACAACCTCATTGATCCTTGATCTTTCAAAAAATCCTTATACTCATTGAAACCCTATCATGTACTCATCTACATCTTGTAACGGCAATTGTCATACCAACTACCGGAAATTAGCAATCAGTATTTTGAAATCTTGCAGCACGTCTACGCCAACAGTTATATATATACATATAATGTCTATCTTCTAGACTTACATACTTCGAATGTGAAGTTTCTAAAAAACATCCCAAACTATGAACTAGTTCTCTGAAATTGGAATAATGCTGATGAAACAGTAAAAACTGTAAATGACCTTAACAGTAAAAAGTTTGATGATAAAGGATAGTGTACTGGCAAAGCTCAGAAAAAGAGAAAGTTTAGAACTGGAAAATGGATTGAGCAAAGTATGAAGGAGGCTGTGGATAAATCACAAGGACGAAATCTGCCTTCAAAGAATCCAAATGATTCAGTATCTGCTGAAGGCATTAACGAATACCTTGCTTCCGAATCTAAACCCTTGCGGACAATATTCTTCATCATCCTTTGATATTAGAAATTCTAAGATATCATCGTATCTTTCATTATAAATATCCTCCATATTTCTGGAGATAATTCCATAATCATTCTTATCGGAAATCAATTTTCTCCTTATGATATATGTGTTACATCATAAAAGAAACTATTTTAGTTTCTAAATTCTGAAACCTTCGAGTTTAAAATATGAATATTTTTGAAGTGGTGTTGGGAGCTGAAGCATGAGTTAGTATAATATAATGACACTTGATCAACGTGATTATATTACAGTAAGTCATGCTGAGTTTCTAAATGGAACGTGATGATTCACAGATCATAACGTCATCATGTGCTATGTCATACGACTCTTGTATTCTAGTTAATCTCTAAAATATCAAGAAAATATTTCTTGATGATTCTATCTTTTCCAGGGTATTCTGGTAATTTAACAAATCAAGATCGTGCCATTACCATTTTCTTCTTAGAACATTAACAATATTCATTCTGAAATTCATATCGGTGAATTCTGGACCATTACAAGCAATGCTTAGTCACAAGAAGAAGAAACGAAGGGACAAAACTCTGAAATAGAAATTGGGGTATAAATCGCAGCAAATAAAAGAAAGCATTAACTGTAGACGACAATGATTATAGAAGGAAGAAGCAGGAACTCCGAAATATAACAGAGAATATAAAGCCCGATAACAACACTTAAATTACAAACCGTGTATATCAATAAGTATTTCAACGTAAAGACACGGGAGAACTAAAAACACTATAAAGCCAAGAGTATAGTAAAAGTGAATAGATTCCTCCGGCGGCAGATGAAAAAGAAGAACGATAGATATTAAAGTTAGAAGTATATCAAGGATCAGAACTGGATGAAGCATTTTCACAATCTTTTGAAAGTATGAAATAAGGAAGAAGATTATAGGAGTGATGAAAATAAATGAAACGGAAGTGGTCAATTTATAGCGAAATATTAGACATAGCAATCGAGGCAGATTACGTATTTAATCAAAGGAAATCTTAATTTCCTTAAATTCAGAAGAATCAAATCTTATTTGGATTATGAAGATTTTCTATTCCTTAAATTACGAAAATCAATCGTTAATACGTCAAGAGTTAAGACGAATCTCTATTCTTCATTTCACTCTTTTATGATAACTTCTCTCATACGCTTCGAGTAATTGGATTGTTTTATCTATATTATTCAACGGTAATAAAACTCTATTTATCGACACATATACGTCATGAAAACATTTTTATTGTTAGCCATGACGACCTCACTCAAATTTCGGGGCGAAATTTCTTTAACGGGTAGGTACTGTGATGACCTAGAAAATTTTGACTTATTCTGAACCAAATTCTAGATATGGTTTAATATTCCTGACAATATAAGCAAATGGATATGTTGATTTAAAATAATTTCATACGTTTAATTATTCATAGGACTTAACCCTACGATTCACGAATAAACTGTAAGTAAAAACTGGAAACCATTATGACGTATATATTATATGATTTTACTTTATTAAATGAAAATATTTTATGATATAATAATTTCTATTATTTAAACCTTTTAATAAAGTGATTTTGAATATAAGTAGTTTTGGAAAACTAAACCTTATAGTATTATTTGATTTAGTTTCAAACGTACGAAAATATTTTTTTTCGATATAATCGAATTTGATTGTTAAAATGTTTTTATGGATTTTCAATGATATGAAAATAAAAATAGAGATAAAATAAAGGTTTCTAATGAGCACTAAAAGACTACAACATTTCATCTCAAGATTTCAAGTTAAAATGATGGAAATTACTAAACCTGCGCACTTGCACGAGAAAAATCATAACTAAATCATACTGACTCAAAAAGGGTGATTCCGGTGTCCAGACGTTCGTAACTCAAAAATCTACAACTTTCGTGAAGACACCATACGCGGACCGCGTACCTATCTACGCGAAACGCGTAATGTTTGTCGACATAAAAAGTTTGTCGACATAAAAAGTGATGGCGGTTTATTATTATATTATATATTATATTATTATATTATTATATTTATATTATTATATTATATATATGTATATATATATATATATATATATATATATATATATATATATATATATATATATATATATATATATATATATATATATATATATGCATATCATCCATCATTTTATTTATATTTACTCTGCATCAATTTTATTTTTATTTTCAAAACGGGTTTTTGAGCGGGATGAAGCTAAAGGAAATTATGGGTTATTGCCAAGGAGGTTATGGGTAATGTTCGGGGATATATTTATGAATCAAACCTAGTGTTTATCATCTCCGTTACGTCTACATATTTTCCTACAATATTGAATCTCAATAAAGATAAGTTGAGATCTACGATTATTTGATAATCCGAGTTTCGGTCACATTACGATGAACAACTTTATATGCTGCTAAGGTGAGTTTCATATGATCCTTTTTTACTCTCTACATTTTTGGGCTGAGAATACATGCAAATGCTTTATTAACTGATTTACAATATTTATATGTGTGAGTTTCATATGATCCCTTTTACTCAATATATTTTTGGGCTGAGAATACATGCGACTGTTTATAAATACTGAAAATACTATATTTATATGTGTGAGTTTCATTTGCTCCCTTTTTAAATGCTTTTTCAATATATATTTTTGGGCTGAGAATACATGCACTTTATTTTAAACACAAAGGACACAAGTACATACTAAATTCTACACCGAGTTTGAACCGAAAATCCCTTAGCTTTGGTAACTAGTAACTGCCGGTTATAAGAACTGGTGGGCGCGAGTAGTTATATATGGATCCATAGGGCTTGATATCCCCGTCCGAGCTAGAGCGCTAGCCTTTTAACGGACGTATGCTATTTGAGAAGCGTACACGTTGGTTTGCGTGTATTATTAAGATGATTATACAAAGGGTATAAAATATATATACGTTAAGTTTAGTTACCATGGTGCTCAATTTCGTAGAATATTTTGATAAACGTTTCTGGATGAAACAACTGAAAACTTGTGATTCACCTTTACATACAGATTATACGAAACAATAAAACTATGAACTCACCAACCTTTGTGTTGACACTTGTTAGCATGTTTATTCTCAGGTTTACTAGAAGTCTTCCGCTGTTGCTTATATGTTAGACAAGTTATGTGCATGGAGTCTTACATGACATACTTTTCAAGGAAACGTTGCATTCACCAAATCATCACCATGTATCTTATTTTGACTGCATTGTCAACGGAAGTACTATTGTAAACTATTATTTACGGTGATTGTCTATATGTAGAAATCATCATATGTCAAAAACCTTTGATTTAAATATTCATTTATGGTGTGCCTTTTCAAAAGAATGCAATGTTTACAAAGTGTATCATATAGAGGTCAAATACCTCGCAATGAAATCAATGAATGACGTATTGTCCATATGGATTTGGAGCGATCATCACAATTATACATAAAATACTACGACGAAGTCATGAGCGTGTCACTTTCAAAATGGGTTTTCAGGCGGGATAGAGCTAAGGAAATTATGGGTTATAGCTATGGAGGTTATGGGTAATGTACGTGGGTATTATTGGCAAGTCAAACCTAGTGTTTATCATCTCTGTTGCGTCTACGTACTTCCCTGCAATATTGAATCACGATATTGATACGTGAGCATTCATATTTTATCTTTTATATATTAATTGTGTATCCATGTCTAGTGCTCGAGTATATATATTTATGCATGTTTGTATGCTAAATTTCGTCGTTAAACATTTTATAATGAATCACGAATTAAATACATATATTACTAGTAAAAGGTATATGATATACATGTTTTTGGAAAGCTGGCGAAAAATCAATAACTTTTCATTTAGAAATCGCGTAATTTCGATGAACGAATCAAAAGATATGATCAACTGAATTATGATTGACGTTAATTAGAATTGCTTTTGAATCTGTAATTAATATTTAAACAACTTGTTTGTAAGATTGATAAATTGGATTTTTGAATATTACCAACCGAGTAAATGAATTCTTATATAAGGTACGTCTCGTTTTGTTGAAATATTGTCAAAATTGACTTTTTGAAACGACTTTAGATATCTTTTGTATGTCGATCTCGAGCATTAGGATTGTGATACACTATGACCTGACTTAGCTTGATGGACATTTATTGACCAACATATGTTCTCTAGGTTGAGATCTACGGTTATTTGGTAATCCGGGTTTCGGTCACATTTTGGTGAACGACTTTATATGCTGCTAAGGTGAGTTTCATTTGCTCTCTTTTAATTGCTTTTGCAATCTATATTTTTGGGCTGAGAATACATGCACTTTATTTTAAACACAATGGATACAAGTACATACTAAATTCTACATCGAGTTTGAACCGAAAATCCCTTAGCTTTGGTAACTAGTAGCTGCCGGTTATAAGAACTGGTGGGCGCGAATAGTCGTATATGGATCCATAGGGCTTGACATCCCCGTCTGTTCCAGGTATAGAAACCCTAGCCTGAACTATAAAACAGACGTATGCTATTTGAGTTTAATATACGTTGGATTGCGTGTATTGTACATGTTGGTTCCATGTATGTTAAAACAGGGGTACTTATTATATATACGTTAAAGCTTAGTTAACAGGGTGCTCAATCTTGTAGAATAAATTAATAAACGTTTCTGGATGAAACAACTGAAATTTTGTGGTCCACCTTTATATACAGATTATGCGATACATTAAAACTATGAACTCACCAACCTTTGTGTTGACACTTGTTAGCATGTTTATTCTCAGGTTTCCTAGAAGTCTTCCGCTGTTTGCTTATATGTTAGACAAGTTATGTGTAACATCCCGTTTTTCCCGTACGTATCGAAAGGTACATACTTAATTGTTTGTACGTTTGTAACTCGTCGTTTAGGCGTAATTGTGTAGAGATATATATATATATATATATATATATATATATATATATATATATATATATATATATATACATACTTATTAATGTGTGCGTATATAAGTTTGTATGTGAGTTTGGTTAGCGTTAAGTCTTGTGTGGCTTAGATACGATGTTTAGACGTGTATTGGAAGCTTGAACGACTTGATTGTTGTGTAAAACGATTTTTGTGTTTAAGATTGTCGAGATGGCCAGATAGTGCCTTAGGCCGCGCCGCGACAGACGGGTCCGCGCCGCGGCATATCGAGCAAACCAGGGACAGAACCTGGGTTAAGAAGGGGTGATTTTCCCTTTGTTGGTCGCGCCGCGACGATTTGAGCCGCGCCGCGACATTTCTGCCAGACTGGTGCCGGTTTTAACTCAAATTAAATGACTTCAAGGGGCAAATTGGTAATTTGGCGTATAAATCTGATGGAAGCATTAAATCCCAACCACTCATCCATTGCATTTAATTTCTTTTATCTTTTCTTTCATTTTCTCTACCAAAAACTCAACACCCATTTAGATTAAAAGTGAGATTTGAGAGTGAAGGATTGAGGGTTGATCTTTAGAGCAAGAATTAAAGTTGTTTCTTGTGTCTCTAGCTACGCGTTGATAGTCTCGGTAAGTTCTAACTCTAAGTTTTGAGTTTTAATTGGTTAATGGTTAAGGTTTTGGTTACTAGAGACTTGTTTGACCCATTTGAGGATAAAATGGGCGAATTTGGGTTATGTGGTTGTAATGAAACCCTAATAGCCACAAGCTAGGGTTTGGTCTAATGAAAATAGGATTTGTAAATGTTAAATGGCGTTTTTAGTCACTAAAACACTTGTTAAAGTTGAAAGAGATGTTAATTGGGTCATGTTTGACAAGTTTGGTAGTGAAAGTGTTAAAATGGATCCAAAATGTGCTAGTTGACCTAGTTTGGGTGAAATGAGTATAAATTACCCTAAGTTGGTGCTAGTTGAAGTTACTAGACTTTAATTCACTAGCTTTAGTGATTAAAGTCGAGTCTTGGCCATTAAAGGGGCGGTTGTGGTGTGTTTGAGTCATTTAATGCGAGTTGGGTCATTAAATGCTCAAGTAGGTGCAATGTGGTTAATTCCACTAGTTGTGTAATGGAATGTGTACTTATGTATTAGGTACTTTGCTTTGAAGCTCGGAAGTGCATAATCATCACCGAAGTGTTAAGGTGAGTGGAATAATTATATGCGTTCATATATGATGTATTTATTTGTGTAGTTGAGTTGTGAAGTGTCGACGTGTTAAGACACCACTCCTCACGTGGCGAGTGAAGTGTTGATGTGTTAAGACACCACTCGGGAGTGAAGTATCGATGTGTTAAGATGCCACTCCGAGAGATGTAACGAGTGAAGTGTCGATGTGCTAAGACACCACTCGGGGTGAAGTGCCGAAGTGTTAAGGCACCACCCGGGGTGAAGTATCGACGTGTTAAGATGCCACCCGTGGGGTTAGTGTACGAAGTGTTAAGTGCACTAATGGTTGTTATGAACTCCGACGGTTTTTAAACACCGTTCCCTCGTTCGTTTGGTTAACCATGGTTGTGTATGTGGATTGTAGCATATTATATTGTTTAAACTATATGCTATTGTTATGCTAGCTCGTATGGTGGAAGGTTTAGTGTTATACTTTTGATGGTATGAATACTTAGAATGCTAGCATGTATGCGGTAAATGCGTAAGTGATTGCAAGTAAGTAGGTTGTATATGTAAACGTATAATTGTTGCACTCACTAAGCAATAGCTTACCCCTCTCGTTGTTTATCTTTTTAGATGCAGGTGTGGACAGGGGCAAGGGGGTTATTGGGCACTAGGTGTCCTTGTTGATGTTATAATGAAGCTTTTGGAAGTTGACCTACGTTTTGGGTAGTTTAGTCCCAAACCATGCTCAAGGGGTCGTTTGGATTATAAACTATCATTTGTAGTTGGTCAAACTTGTATCATATTCGTTAATGGCCTTTGTGCCTTTTTGTAAACATTAAACTCGTAGTATGTTTTTAATGAAGCGTGTGGAATGGTTTACATATTTAATTGGCGCGTAAATGTGTATCATTTATAAAAAAAAATATCGTACGGAGTACGGGTTGGGTTGTTTCACTATGTGCATGGAGTCTTACATGACATATTTTTCAAGGAAACATTGCATTCACAAAATCATCACCGTGTATCTATTTTGACTGCATTGTCAACAGAATTATTACTGTAAACCATTATTTACGGTGATTGTCTATATGTAAAAATCATTAGATGTCGAAAACCTTGGATTTAAGTATTCATTTATGGTATACCTTTTTAAAAGAATGCAATGTTTATAAAACGTATCATATAGAGGTCAAATACCTCGCTATGAAATCGATGAATGACGTATTCGTCCATATGGATTTGGAGCGATCGTCACAATATACACATATATATTTACAATTAATTGGTCGTGAATCGTCGAAACTGGTCGAGGTTGAATGAATGTATGAAAACAGTTCAAAAATTTTTAGACTCAACCTAACAGACTTTGCATATCGTGTCAAAAATATTAAATCGTATCGAGAGTTTGGTTTAAAATCAGTCGAAATTTTTCCGGGTCGTCACAGATCAAGCAGCGGCGACCTTATGGCTACCAGGAACAACACCACCGCAAGAGGTAAAAGGTTGAGGTTAAAAACCTCAAGCCCTAATTCGACCCCTGATTTTGCTTTCAATTTGCACAAATGAATATATTGATTGCTGAGAATAAGGAAACCTTTGATAACTGAAAGAATAAGGAAGTGTTATGGAGCAACGTGTTTGAAATAGAAAAAAAAAATATAGCCCTTTTAAGGGATTTAGGTGACTTGAGATAGGTGCCTAGACTTAGACTTTATTGTGCATGCGCTTTTATGCGGGACTTGTAGGACTTTGGGTCTAATCGGGAATGGTTAGTACTTTGGTTTATAGAAAATAACCTCGTGCTAATTGATATGTGTTGTGTTTAGCAATCATCAAGCGAGATGGACGTTGTACTAACAAGTTAATGCGACCTGTTCGCGTAAAAATGATTAGCTACCATTGTTACGGGTGCAAATTGTGTCAAACAAGTAATGTACGACGATTGTTGAGTAAGATGGAGTAGTGTGGGGTATACGTATATGCATACGTGTTATGTCCTTTTGTTTCGTTTCGTCGTTTAAATCTTTTCCGTTTTATAGAATGAAGATGAGAAACGGACACGACACCGAAAATGGGGGCACTAGTGAGGACCCCGAATTCACGGCTAAAGTCGAGGCCATTTTGAAAAGTCATCATGTGAAATGTCCCGTTCTTATTGATTAAAAACGTTCCATATTAATTGATTTCGTTGCGAGGTTTTGACCTCTATATGAGACGTTTTTCAAAGACTGCATTCATTTTTAAACAAACCATAACCTTTATTTCATCAATAAAGGTTTAAAAAGCTTTACGTAGATTATCAAATAATGATAATCTAAAATATCCTGTTTACACACGACCATTACATAATGGTTTACAATACAAATATGTTACAACAAAATAAGTTTCTTGAATGCAGTTTTTACACAATATCATACAAGCATGGACTCCAAATCTTGTCCTTATTTAAGTATGCGACAGCGGAAGCTCTTAATAATCACCTGAGAATAAACATGCTTAAAACGTCAACAAAAATGTTGGTGAGTTATAGGTTTAACCTATATATATCAAATCGTAACAATAGACCACAAGATTTCATATTTCAATACACATCCCATACATAGAGATAAAAATCATTCATATGGTGAACACCTGGTAACCGACAATAACAAGATGCATATATAAGAATATCCCCATCATTCCGGGACACCCTTCGGATATGATATAAATTTCGAAGTACTAAAGCATCCGGTACTTTGGATGGGGTTTGTTAGGCCCAATAGATCTATCTTTAGGATTCGCGTCAATTAGGGTGTCTGTTCCCTAATTCTTAGATTACCAGACTTAATAAAAAGGGGCATATTCGATTTCGATAATTCAACCATAGAATGTAGTTTCACGTACTTGTGTCTATTTTGTAAATCATTTATAAAACCTGCATGTATTCTCATCCCAAAAATATTAGATTTTAAAAGTGGGACTATAACTCACTTTTACAGATTTTTACTTCGTCGGGAAGTAAGACTTGGCCACTGGTTGATTCACGAACCTATAACAATATATACATATATATCAAAGTATGTTCAAAATATATTTACAACACTTTTAATATATTTTGATGTTTTAAGTTTATTAAGTCAGCTGTCCTCGTTAGTAACCTACAACTAGTTGTCCACAGTTAGATGTATAGAAATAAATCGATAAATATTATCTTGAATCAATCCACGACCCAGTGTATACGTATCTCAGTATTGATCACAACTCAAACTATATATATTTTGGAATCAACCTCAACCCTGTATAGCTAACTCCAACATTCACATATAGAGTGTCTATGGTTGTTCCGAAATATATATAGATGTGTCGACATGATAGGTCGAAACATTGTATACGTGTCTATGGTATCTCAAGATTACATAATATATAATACAAGTTGATTAAGTTATGGTTGGAATAGATTTGTTACCAATTTTCACGTAGCTAAAATGAGAAAAATTATCCAATCTTGTTTTACCCATAACTTCTTCATTTTAAATCCGTTTTGAGTGAATCAAATTGCTATGGTTTCATATTGAACTCTATTTTATGAATCTAAACAAAAAAAGTATAGGTTTCTAGTCGGAAAAATAAGTTACAAGTCGTTTTTGTAAAGGTAGTCATTTCAGTCGAAAGAACGACGTCTAGATGACCATTTTAGAAAACATACTTCCACTTTGAGTTTAACCTTAATTTTTGGATATAGTTTCATGTTCATAATAAAAATCATTTTCTCAGAATAACAACTTTTAAATCAAAGTTTATCATAGTTTTTAATTAACTAACCCAAAACAGCCCGCGGTGTTACTACGACGGCGTAAATCCGGTTTTACGGTGTTTTTCGTGTTTCCAGGTTTTAAATCATTAAGTTAGCATATCATATAGATATAGAACATGTGTTTAGTTGATTTTAAAAGTCAAGTTAGAAGGATTAACTTTTGTTTGCGAACAAGTTTAGAATTAACTAAACTAAGTTCTAGTGATTACAAGTTTAAACCTTCGAATAAGATAGCTTTATATGTATGAATCGAATGATGTTATGAACATCATTACTACCTTAAGCTCCTTGGATGAACCTACTGGAAAAGAGAAAAATGGATCTAGCTTCAATGGATCCTTGGATGGCTCAAAGTTCTTGAAGCAAAATCATGACACGAAAACAAGTTCAAGTAAGATCATCACTTGAAATAAGATTGTTATAGTTATAGAAATTGAACCAAAGTTTGAATATGATTATTACCTTGTATTAGAATGATAACCTACTGTAAGAAACAAAGATTTCTTGAGGTTGGATGATCACCTTACAAGATTGGAAGTGAGCTAGCAAACTTGAAAGTATTCTTGATTTTATGAAACTAGAACTTTTGGAATTTATGAAGAACACTTAGAACTTGAAGATAGAACTTGAGAGAGTTCAATTAGATGAAGAAAATTGAAGAATGAAAGTGTTTGTAGGTGTTTTTGGTCGTTGGTGTATGGATTAGATATAAAGGATATGTAATTTTGTTTTCATGTAAATAAGTCATGAATGATTACTCATATTTTTGTAATCTTATGAGATATTTCATGCTAGTTGCCAAATGATGGTTCCCACATGTGTTAGGTGACTCACATGGGCTGCTAAGAGCTGATCATTGGAGTGTATATACCAATAGTACATACATCTAAAAGCTGTGTATTGTACGAGTACGAATACGGGTGCATACGAGTAGAATTGTTGATGAAACTGAACGAGAATGTAATTGTAAGCATTTTTGTTAAGTAGAAGTATTTTGATAAGTGTATTGAAGTCTTTCAAAAGTGTATAAATACATATTAAAACACTACATGTATATACATTTTAACTGAGTCGTTAAGTCATCGTTAGTCGTTACATGTAAGTGTTGTTTTGAAACCTTTAGGTTAACGATCTTGTTAAATGTTGTTAACCCAATGTTTATAATAACAAAAGAGATTTTAAATTATTATATTATCATGATATTATGATGTACGAATATCTCTTAATATGATATATATACATTAAATGTCGTTACAACGATAAACGTTACATATATGTCTCGTTTCAAAATCATTAAGTTAGTAGTCTTGTTTTTACATATGTAGTTCATTGTTAATATAATTAATGATATGTTTACTTATCATAATATCATGTTAACTATATATATAACCATATATATGTCATCATATAGTTTTTTTTACAAGTTTTAACGTTCGTGAATCACCGGTTAACTTGGGTGGCCAATTGTCTATATGAAACCTATTTCAATTAATCAAGTCTTAACAAGTTTGATTGCTTAACATGTTGGAAACATTTAATCATGTAAACATCAATCTCAATTAATATATATAAACATGGAAAAGTTCGGGTCACTACAGTACCTACCCGTTAAATAAATTTCGTCCCGAAATTTTAAGCTGTTGAAGGTGTTGACGAATCTTCTGGAAATAGATGCGGGTATTTCTTCTTCATCTGATCTTCACGCTCCCAGGTGAACTCGGGTCCTCTACGAGCATTCCATCGAACCTTAACAATTGGTATCTTGTTTTGCTTAAGTCTTTTAACCTCACGATCCATTATTTCGACGGGTTCTTCGATGAATTGGAGTTTTTCGTTGATTTGGATTTCATCTAAAGGAATAGTGAGATCTTCTTTAGCAAAACATTTCTTCAAATTCGAGACGTGGAAAGTGTTATGTACAGCCGCGAGTTGTTGAGGTAACTCAAGTCGGTAAGCTTCTGGTCCGACACGATCAATAATCTTGAATGGTCCAATATACCTTGGATTTAATTTCCCTCGTTTACCAAATCGAACAACGCCTTTCCAAGGTGAAACTTTAAGCATGACCATCTCTCCAATTTCAAATTCAATATCTTTTCTTTTAATGTCAGCGTAGCTCTTTTGTCGACTTTGGGCGGTTTTCAACCGTTGTTGAATTTGGATGATCTTCTCGGTAGTTTCTTGTATAATCTCCGGACCCGTAATCTGTCTATCCCCCACCTCACTCCAACAAATCGGAGACCTGCACTTTCTACCATAAAGTGCTTCAAACGGCGCCATCTCAATGCTTGAATGGTAGCTGTTGTTGTAGGAAAATTCTGCTAACGGTAGATGTCGATCCCAACTGTTTCCGAAATCAATAACACATGCTCGTAGCATGTCTTCAAGCGTTTGTATCGTCCTTTCGCTCTGCCCATCAGTTTGTGGATGATAGGCAGTACTCATGTCTAGACGAGTTCCTAATGCTTGCTGTAATGTCTGCCAGAATCTTGAAATAAATCTGCCATCCCTATCAGAGATAATAGAGATTGGTATTCCATGTCTGGAGACGACTTCCTTCAAATACAGTCGTGCTAACTTCTCCATCTTGTCATCTTCTCTTATTGGTAGGAAGTGTGCTGATTTGGTGAGACGATCAACTATTACCCAAATAGTATCAAAACCACTTGCAGTCCTTGGCAATTTAGTGATGAAATCCATGGTAATGTTTTCCCATTTCCATTCCGGGATTTCGGGTTGTTGAAGTAGACCTGATGGTTTCTGATGCTCAGCTTTGACCTTAGAACACGTCAAACATTCTCCTACGTATTTAGCAACATCGGCTTTCATACCCGGCCACCAAAAATGTTTCTTGAGATCCTTGTACATCTTCCCCGTTCCAGGATGTATTGAGTATCTGGTTTTATGGGCTTCTCTAAGTACCATTTCTCTCATATCTCCAAATTTTGGTACCCAAATCCTTTCAGCCCTATACTGGGTTCCGTCTTCCCGAATATTAAGATGCTTCTCCGATCCTTTGGGTATTTCATCCTTTAAATTTCCCTCTTTTAAAACTCCTTGTTGCGCCTCCTTTATTTGAGTAGTAAGGTTATTATGAATCATTATATTCATAGATTTTACTCGAATGGGTTCTCTATCCTTCCTGCTCAAGGCATCGGCTACCACATTTGCCTTCCCCGGGTGGTAACGAATCTCAAAATCGTAATCATTTAATAATTCAATCCACCTACGCTGCCTCATATTCAGTTGTTTCTGATTAAATATGTGTTGAAGACTTTTGTGGTCGGTATATATAATACTTTTGACCCCATATAAGTAGTGCCTCCAAGTCTTTAATGCAAAAACAACCGCGCCTAATTCCAAATCATGCGTCGTATAATTTTGTTCGTGAATCTTCAATTGTCTAGACGCATAAGCAATCACCTTCGTTCGTTGCATTAATACACAACCGAGACCTTGCTTTGATGCGTCACAATAAATCACAAAATCATCATTCCCTTCAGGCAATGACAATATAGGTGCCGTAGTTAGCTTTTTCTTCAATAACTGAAACGCTTTCTCTTGTTCATCATTCCATTCAAATTTCTTCCCTTTATGCGTTAATGCAGTCAAGGGTTTTGCTATTCTGGAAAAGTCTTGGATGAACCTTCTGTAGTAACCAGCTAGTCCTAAAAACTGGCGTATGTGTTTCGGAGTTTTCGGGGTTTCCCACTTTTCAACAGTTTCTATCTTTGCCGGATCCACCTTAATACCTTCTTTGTTCACTATGTGACCGAGGAATTGAACTTCTTCCAACCAAAATGCACACTTTGAAAACTTAGCGTACAATTCTTCCTTCCTCAATACTTCTAACACCTTTCTCAAATGTTCACCGTGTTCTTGGTCATTCTTTGAGTAAATAAGTATGTCATCAATGAAAACAATGACAAACTTGTCAAGGTATGGTCCACACACTCGGTTCATAAGGTCCATGAACACAGCTGGTGCATTAGTTAAACCAAACGGCATGACCATAAACTCGTAATGACCGTAACGTGTTCTGAAAGCAGTCTTTGGAATATCATCTTCTTTCACCCGCATTTGATGATACCCGGAACGTAAGTCAATCTTTGAATAAACAGACGAGCCTTGTAGTTGATCAAATAAGTCGTCGATTCTCGGTAGTGGGTAGCGGTTCTTGATGGTAAGTTTGTTCAACTCTCGGTAGTCGATACACAACCTGAATGTACCATCTTTCTTCTTGACAAACAAAACAGGAGCTCCCCACGGTGATGTGCTTGGTCGAATGAAACCACGCTCTAAAAGTTCTTGTAATTGGCTTTGCAGTTCTTTCATCTCGCTGGGTGCGAGTCTGTAAGGAGCACGAGCTATTGGTGCAGCTCCTGGTACAAGATCTATTTGAAATTCAACGGATCGATGTGGGGGTAATCCCGGTAATTCTTTCGGAAATACATCGGGAAATTCTTTTGCAATGGGAACATCATTGATGCTCTTTTCTTCAGTTTGTACTTTCTCGACGTGTGCTAGAACAGCATAGCAACCTTTTCTTATTAGTTTTTGTGCCTTCAAATTACTAATAAGATGTAGCTTCGTGTTGCCCTTTTCTCCGTACACCATTAAGGGTTTTCCTTTTTCTCGTATAATGCGAATTGCATTTTTGTAACAAACGATCTCCGCTTTCACTTCTTTCAACCAGTCCATACCGATTATCACATCAAAACTCCCTAACTCTACTGGTATCAAATCAATCTTAAATGTTTCGCTAACCAGTTTAATTTCTCGATTCCGACATATATTATCTGCTGAAATTAATTTACCATTTGCTAATTCGAGTAAAAATTTACTATCCAAAGGCGTCAATGGACAACTTAATTTAGCACAAAAATCTCTACTCATATAGCTTCTATCCGCACCCGAATCAAATAAAACGTAAGCAGATTTATTGTCAATAAGAAACGTACCCGTAACAAGCTCCGGGTCTTCCTGTGCCTCTACCGCATTAATATTGAAAACTCTTCCACGGCCTTGTCCATTCGTGTTCTCCTGGTTCGGGCAATTTCTAATAATGTGGCCTGGTTTTCCACATTTATAACAAACTACATTGGCATAACTTGCTCCGACACTACTTGCTCCGCCATTACTCGTTCCGACACCATTTGTTCCTTTCGTTCTATTAACCCCTGGTCCGTAGACCTCACACTTCGCCGCGCTATGACCATTTCTTTTACACTTGTTGCAAAATTTGGTGCAGAACCCCGAGTGATTCTTTTCACACCTTTGGCATAGTTGCTTCTGATTGTTGTTGTTGTTGCGGTTATTATTGTTGTTGGGATGATTGTTGTAGTTGCTGTTGTTGTTGTTGTTGTTGTTGTTGTTGGGCCGTTTGTTGTAGTTGCGATTGATGTTGCGATTGTTGGGATAATTGTTGCGATTATTGTTGTAATTGCTGTTGTTGTTGTATTGGTGATTCTTATCACCGTTTTCCTCCCACTTTCTTTTGACTTGCTTCACATTGGCCTCTTCAGCAGTCTGTTCTTTAATTCTTTCTTCAATCTGGTTCACTAGTTTGTGAGCCATTCTACATGCCTGTTGTATGGAGGCGGGCTCGTGTGAACTTATATCTTCTTGGATTCTTTCCGGTAATCCTTTCACAAACGCGTCGATCTTCTCTTCCTCATCTTCGAATGCTCCCGGACACAATAGGCACAATTCTGTGAATCGTCTTTCGTACGTGGTAATATCAAATCCTTGGGTTCGTAACCCTCTAAGTTCTGTCTTGAGCTTATTGACCTCGGTTCTGGGACGGTACTTCTCGTTCATCAAGTGCTTGAATGCTGACCACGGTAGTGCGTACGCATCATCTTGTCCCACTTGCTCTAGATAGGTATTCCACCATGTTAACGCAGAACCTGTGAAGGTATGCGTAGCGTACTTCACTTTGTCCTCTTCAGTACACTTACTTATGGCAAACACCGATTCAACCTTCTCGGTCCACCGTTTCAATCCGATCGGTCCTTCGGTTCCATCAAATTCCAAAGGTTTGCAGGCAGTGAATTCTTTGTAGGTGCATCCTACACGATTTCCTGTACTGCTAGATCCAAGGTTATTGTTGGTATGTAACGCAGCCTGTACTGCGGCTATGTTTGAAGCTAGAAAAGTACGGAATTCCTCTTCATTCATATTCACGGTGTGTCGAGTAGTCGGTGCCATTTCCTTCAAAATAGTTAAATGGAACAAGTTAATCATACAGAATATTAAGAGTAGTTAATAGTATTTCGTAGCATAATATGAACTCATTTATAAAAGCTTTTTCTTCATATTAGCGTTTTATAAGTTTAAATTCGGGTAGTACCTACCCGTTAAGTTCATACTTAGTAGCTAATATACAATTCAACTACTACAATTCTATATGAAAAACTGATTATAATAATATTTCGCGTTCAAACTTTTATACAATATTTTACAAACTTACAATACCGCTTATTTTACATAAAGCATGAAATATAGCACACAATAACTTTGATACAAGATAGTTGTGAAGACAATTCTAGCTAGTACACAAGTCGTTCAGCAAAGGCAATAAAGACACGTAATTCATACGTCCAGAAACAAGTCATGCATTCTGGTTTTACTAGGACTACTTCCCATCCTTGGTCTTGTGCAACATAACCGTTATGGCCGTTGATAAGACAGCGTGTTGTAACGTCATCAAAGGGACGAGGGTTACGTAATGTCCAACAGTCCCGTAATAATCTAAAAACCTCATTTCTTACCCCAATTACTGACTCCGTCACTTGTGGAAACGTTTTGTTTAATAGTTGTAGCCCGATGTTCTTGTTCTCACTTTGGTGAGAAGCGAACATTAATAATCCGTAAGCATAACATGCTTCTTTATGTTGCATGTTAGCCGCTTTTTCTAAATCACGAAGTCCAATATTCGGATATATTGAGTCAAAATAATTTCTTAACCCGTTGCGTAAAATAGCATTTGGGTTCCCCGCAATATATGCGTCAAAGTAAACACATCGTAACTTATGGGTTTCCCAATGTGATATCCCCCATCTTTCAAACGAAAGTCTCTTATAAACCAAGACATTCTTGGAACGTTCTTCGAATGTCTTACAAACTGATCTCGCCTTAAATAGTTGTGCCGAAGAATTCTGGCCGACTCTAGACAAGATTTCATCAATCATGTCTCCGGGTAGGTCTCTTAAAATATTTGGTTGTCTATCCATTTTGTGTTTTTAAACTGTAAAATAGACAAGAGTTAGATTCATAAAAAAAATACTTATTAATACAAGCAATTTTTACATATATCATAAAGCATAAGAACACTATATTCCATATATTACACCACACGAATACAACTATCTTATTCCGACTCGCTCGTTTCTTCTTCTTCGGTTTTGGTTCGTTTTGCCAAGTTTCTAGGGATATATGATGTTCCCCTAATACGAGCCGTCGTTGTCCACATTGGTTTAGAAAAACCTGGTGGTTTAGAGGTTCCCGGGTCATTGTTACAACTTAAGGACTTCGGGGGTTGACGATACATATAAAGTTCATCGGGGTTGGAATTAGATTTCTCTATTTTTATGCCCTTTCCCTTATTATTTTCTTTTGCCTTTTTAAATTCAGTTGGGGTAATTTCTATAACATCATCGGAATTCTCGTCGGAATCCGATTCATCGGAGAATTGGTAATCCTCCCAATATTTTGCTTCCTTGGCGGAAACACCATTGACCATAATTAACTTTGGTCGGTTGGTTGAGGATTTTCTTTTACTTAACCGTTTTATTATTTCCCCCACCGGTTCTATTTCTTCATCCGGTTCCGATTCTTCTTCCGGTTCCGATTCTTCTTCCGGTTCCGACTCTTCTTCCGGTTCCTCTTCGGGAACTTGTGAATCAGTCCACAAATCATTCCAATTTACATTTGACTCTTCATTATTATTAGGTGAGTCAATGGGACTTGTTCTAGAGGTAGACATCTATCACATAATATCAAACACGTTAAGAGATTAATATATCACATAATATTCATATGTTAAAAATATATAGTTTCCAACAAAAATGTTAAGCAATCATTTTTAAAGAAAACACGGTCGAAGTCCAGACTCACTAATGCATCCTAACAAACTCGATAAGACACACTAATGCAAATTTTCTGGTTCTCTAAGACCAACGCTCGGATACCAACTGAAATGTCCCGTTCTTATTGATTAAAAACGTTCCATATTAATTGATTTCGTTGCGAGGTTTTGACCTCTATATGAGACGTTTTTCAAAGACTGCATTCATTTTTAAACAAACCATAACCTTTATTTCATCAATAAAGGTTTAAAAAGCTTTACGTAGATTATCAAATAATGATAATCTAAAATATCCTGTTTACACACGACCATTACATAATGGTTTACAATACAAATATGTTACAACAAAATAAGTTTCTTGAATGCAGTTTTTACACAATATCATACAAGCATGGACTCCAAATCTTGTCCTTATTTAAGTATGCGACAGCGGAAGCTCTTAATAATCACCTGAGAATAAACATGCTTAAAACGTCAACAAAAATGTTGGTGAGTTATAGGTTTAACCTATATATTTCAAATCGTAACAATAGACCACAAGATTTCATATTTCAATACACATCCCATACATAGAGATAAAAATCATTCATATGGTGAACACCTGGTAACCGACAATAACAAGATGCATATATAAGAATATCCCCATCATTCCGGGACACCCTTCGGATATGATATAAATTTCGAAGTACTAAAGCATCAGGTACTTTGGATGGGGTTTGTTAGGCCCAATAGATCTATCTTTAGGATTCGCGTCAATTAGGGTGTCTGTTCCCTAATTCTTAGATTACCAGACTTAATAAAAAGGGGCATATTCGATTTCGATAATTCAACCATAGAATGTAGTTTCACGTACTTGTGTCTATTTTGTAAATCATTTATAAAACCTGCATGTATTCTCATCCCAAAAATATTAGATTTTAAAAGTGGGACTATAACTCACTTTTACAGATTTTTACTTCGTCGGGAAGTAAGACTTGGCCACTGGTTGATTCACGAACCTATAACAATATATACATATATATCAAAGTATGTTCAAAATATATTTACAACACTTTTAATATATTTTGATGTTTTAAGTTTATTAAGTCAGCTGTCCTCGTTAGTAACCTACAACTAGTTGTCCACAGTTAGATGTATAGAAATAAATCGATAAATATTATCTTGAATCAATCCACGACCCAGTGTATACGTATCTCAGTATTGATCACAACTCAAACTATATATATTTTGGAATCAACCTCAACCCTGTATAGCTAACTCCAACATTCACATATAGAGTGTCTATGGTTGTTCCGAAATATATATAGATGTGTCGACATGATAGGTCGAAACATTGTATACGTGTCTATGGTATCTCAAGATTACATAATATATAATACAAGTTGATTAAGTTATGGTTGGAATAGATTTGTTACCAATTTTCACGTAGCTAAAATGAGAAAAATTATCCAATCTTGTTTTACCCATAACTTCTTCATTTTAAATCCGTTTTGAGTGAATCAAATTGCTATGGTTTCATATTGAACTCTATTTTATGAATCTAAACAAAAAAAGTATAGGTTTCTAGTCGGAAAAATAAGTTACAAGTCGTTTTTGTAAAGGTAGTCATTTCAGTCGAAAGAACGACGTCTAGATGACCATTTTAGAAAACATACTTCCACTTTGAGTTTAACCATAATTTTTGGATATAGTTTCATGTTCATAATAAAAATCATTTTCTCAGAATAACAACTTTTAAATCAAAGTTTATCATAGTTTTTAATTAACTAACCCAAAACAGCCCGCGGTGTTACTACGACGGCGTAAATCCGGTTTTACGGTGTTTTTCGTGTTTCCAGGTTTTAAATCATTAAGTTAGCATATCATATAGATATAGAACATGTGTTTAGTTGATTTTAAAAGTCAAGTTAGAAGGATTAACTTTTGTTTGCGAACAAGTTTAGAATTAACTAAACTAAGTTCTAGTGATTACAAGTTTAAACCTTCGAATAAGATAGCTTTATATGTATGAATCGAATGATGTTATGAACATCATTACTACCTTAAGTTCCTTGGATGAACCTACTGGAAAAGAGAAAAATGGATCTAGCTTCAATGGATCCTTGGATGGCTCAAAGTTCTTGAAGCAAAATCATGACACGAAAACAAGTTCAAGTAAGATCATCACTTGAAATAAGATTGTTATAGTTATAGAAATTGAACCAAAGTTTGAATATGATTATTACCTTGTATTAGAATGATAACCTACTGTAAGAAACAAAGATTTCTTGAGGTTGGATGATCACCTTACAAGATTGGAAGTGAGCTAGCAAACTTGAAAGTATTCTTGATTTTATGAAACTAGAACTTTTGGAATTTATGAAGAACACTTAGAACTTGAAGATAGAACTTGAGAGAGTTCAATTAGATGAAGAAAATTGAAGAATGAAAGTGTTTGTAGGTGTTTTTGGTCGTTGGTGTATGGATTAGATATAAAGGATATGTAATTTTGTTTTCATGTAAATAAGTCATGAATGATTACTCATATTTTTGTAATCTTATGAGATATTTCATGCTAGTTGCCAAATGATGGTTCCCACATGTGTTAGGTGACTCACATGGGCTGCTAAGAGCTGATCATTGGAGTGTATATACCAATAGTACATACATCTAAAAGCTGTGTATTGTACGAGTACGAATACGGGTGCATACGAGTAGAATTGTTGATGAAACTGAACGAGAATGTAATTGTAAGCATTTTTGTTAAGTAGAAGTATTTTGATAAGTGTATTGAAGTCTTTCAAAATTGTATAAATACATATTAAAACACTACATGTATATACATTTTAACTGAGTCGTTAAGTCATCGTTAGTCGTTACATGTAAGTGTTGTTTTGAAACCTTTAGGTTAACGATCTTGTTAAATGTTGTTAACCCAATGTTTATAATAACAAAAGAGATTTTAAATTATTATATTATCATGATATTATGATGTACGAATATCTCTTAATATGATATATATACATTAAATGTCGTTACAACGATAAACGTTACATATATGTCTCGTTTCTAAATCATTAAGTTAGTAGTCTTGTTTTTACATATGTAGTTCATTGTTAATATAATTAATGATATGTTTACTTATCATAATATCATGTTAACTATATATATAACCATATATATGTCATCATATAGTTTTTTTTACAAGTTTTAACGTTCGTGAATCACCGGTTAACTTGGGTGGCCAATTGTCTATATGAAACCTATTTCAATTAATCAAGTCTTAACAAGTTTGATTGCTTAACATGTTGGAAACATTTAATCATGTAAACATCAATCTCAATTAATATATATAAACATGGAAAAGTTCGGGTCACTACATCATGCATCTTTCCTTGAAGATGTTAAGAAAATGTTTCTAGATACAATTGACGAGCAATTTGTCAACGTAGTAAAGGAGCAAATTAAAGTTGTCCTTCAAGGGGACAATATCGGGAGACGAGACTTTTTCTATAAGAATTTTAAAGATGCTCAACCTCCTACTTTTGAGGGCAAAAGAGACCCGTTAAAGAGTGCCCGGTGGATCTCCGATATGGAGGGGGCTTTTCGAACTTGTGAATGCCCTCTTGATAAAAAGGCGAGGTATGGTAGTAGCATGTTAAGAGGTGATGCTAAGCTATGGTGGGATGCTAAAATCCAAGTTTATGGCGAGGAACAATGCATGGATTTTACTTGGGATGAGTTCATAACGGAGTTCTTTCAAGAGTACCGAACTTCGGCCGATCTTACTAGGCTTAAGGACGAGTTGCGTTCCTTGAGGCAAGGGTCGATGGATTTGAATACTCTTAAATCTGTTTACTTGTCAAAAACTCAATTTTGCCCGGAGTATGTCGGGAATGATAAGATGTTGAAGAAGACTTTTACCGAATCTTGAATGATAATTATCAAGAAAAGATTAGTGTGAACGTGGTGAAGAGTTTCGATGAGTTGTTTGATATGGCCAAAGGGTTTGATTCGCTCATCTTGAGAAAGAGTGGCTTTACCTTGGGCAAAAAGAAGTTTGAAGCTATTAGTCACTCGAACTTTTCTAACAAGAAGCACAAGAAGGGCTCCGAGAGTGTTGGTAGTGTTAAGAAGGGTGCTTCCGGTGATTTTACTTATGCTTGCTACGATTGTGGGCAAAGGGGGCACATGGCTCATGAGTGCCCGAAACAATCAACCACAACCAAGCTCACTTGTTTTAATTGCGGTAAAGAAGGGCATAAGAGGCCGGAGTGTCCCGACTTGCGGGGTGATCATGTTAAGAGGTTAGAAAAGGCGGCGGGCACGGCTAAGGGACGGAATTATTTGATGACGGCATTCCAATGAAGTTGTCTCAGGTACTTTCATGGTTAATTCTAATCCGGCAAAGATATTATTTGATAGCAGTGCTAATTTGTCTTTTGTATCGCCTCGATTTGTGTCTAAGCTTAACAAACCGCTAGCTAAGTTAAGTCATCCGGTAGAATTTGAAATAGCAGATGGTAAGACGATGCTAGGGGTTGATGTGTGTAAAGATTGTAATGTTGTGTTTGGTATCGAAACGTTTAAAATCGATCTCATTCCGATGACTTTGGGTGAGTTTGATATTGTTATTGGCATGGATTGGCTCGATCGTTATAGAGTCGATATTGCATACCATGATAAGTTCATTCGTGTGAGAACCCCAAGTGGGGGAGAGTTGATTATTTATGGTGATAAACGAAGAAGACTCGTACCATTATGCACTTATGCTCGGGCACGACGTTTTCTCAAGAGTGGTGGTGTATGTTATCTCGCTCATGTAGTTGATACTCGTGATGAGCCACCACCCATTCGTAAAATTCCGGTGGTTAATGAGTTTGAAGACATTTTTCCGGATGAGTTTCCGGGTGTTCCGGCGGAAAGACAAGTAGAATTTCGCATTGAGTTGGTTCCGGGAGCTACTCTCATTGCTAAAACTCCTTATGGTTTAGCGCCAACAGAAATGCAAGAATTGTTAAATCAAACCCAAGAGTTGCTTGAAAAGGGTTTCATTCGACCGAGCTCCTCGCCATGGGGTGCTCCGGTCTTGTTTGTGAAAAAGAAAGATGGAAGTATGCGGATGTGCATCGATTATCGGGAGTTGAACAAAGTGACGATCAAGAATCGCTATCCATTACCTAGGATTGACGATTTGTTTGACCAACTCCAAGGTGCAATGTATTTTTCTAAGATTGACTTACGGTCTGGCTATCATCAAGTGCGAGTCCGTGAGGAAGACATAGAGAAAACGGCTTTTCGAACGCGTTACGGGCATTATGAGTTTGTAGTTATGCCTTTTGGTCTTACGAATGCACCGGCGGCATTCATGGATCTTATGAATCGGGTGTGCCAACCTATGTTGGACAAGTCGGTAATTGTGTTCATCGACGACATACTTGTTTATTCAAAGAGTATGAAGGAACATGAGCACCATTTGTGTGAAGTGTTGAAGACATTGCGGAAGGAGAAGTTGTATGCAAAATTCTCCAAATGTGAATTTTGGTAAGGGAAGTTCAATTCCTTGGCCATATTGTGAATCAAGAAGGAATTCAAGTAGACCCGGGAAAGATAGAAACCGTGAAGAGTTGGGGACAACCGACTACGCCTACGGAAATCCAAAGCTTTCTCGGATTGGCCGATTATTATCGTCGATTCATCCAAGACTTTTCTAAGATTGCTTCTCCTTTGACTAAATTGACAAGGAAGAACGTAAGATTCAATTGGGAGAACGAGCAAGAAATCGCTTTTCAATTGTTAAAAGAGAAATTGTGTCAAGCTCCGGTGTTAGTGTTGCCGGAAGGGGTAGAAGACATGATGGTTTATTGTGATACTTCTTTAAATGGGATCGGGTGTGTTTTGATGCAAAGAGGTAAAGTCATCGCTTACGCCTCTCGACAATTAAAGGAACACGAAAAGAGATACCCGGCACATGATCTTGAATTGGCGGCGGTGGTTCATGCGTTGAAAATTTGGCGCCACTACTTGTATGGTGTCAAGTGTACGATTTATTCGGATCATAAGAGTTTGAAACATCTCTTTACTCAACGAGATTTGAATTATCGTCAACGTAGGTGGATGGATGTGGTAAAGGATTATGATTGTGAGATACTTTACCATCCGGGAAGGGCGAACGTGGTCGCGGACGCCTTAAGTCGAAAGAGTCAACATCCGGCGATACGAGTAGGATCGTTACGCATGATTATTACTAACGATTTCCTTGTAAAGCTTGGTGAGGTTCAAATAGAAGCGTATGTTCACAACAAGCACGAAGAGCTGATTGTGGGGCAAACAGAGTTCATTGCTATGGGCTCGCGTGGTTTGTTGTCATTTCAAGGAAGAGTGTGGGTACCTAAGATGGGGGTAACCGACAAGTGCTACTTGATGAAGCACATAAGTCAAAGTACTCCATTCATCCGGGTGTAACAAAGATGTACTATGACTTGAAGAAAGATTATTGGTGGCCCGGTATGAAGCGTGATGTGGTTAAGTATGTTGAACAATGCGTCACGTGTTTGCAAGTTAAAGTCGAACACCAAAAGCCGTACGGTAAGTTACAACCCTTGGAAGTCCCGAAATGGAAATGGGAGCACATTACCATGGACTTCATTACTAAGTTACCGAAGATGGTTATAACCCAATATGATACTATTTGGGTGATAGTTGATCGATTGACGAAAAGTGCTTTGTTTCTTCCCATACAGGAAACGATATCATCGGAGACTTTATCCAAGTTGTTTATCAAGGAGGTGATATCGAGACATGGGGTTCCTATATCTATTATTTCGGATCGAGATACTCGTTTTAGGTCCCGATTTTGGAACAAGTTTCATGAATATATGGGTACTCAATTGAAAATGAGTACGACGTATCATCCTCAAACGAACGGTCAAACTGAGTGTACGAACCAAACGTTAGAGGATATTAAGGGTGTGTATTATTGACTTTGGTGGAAGTTGGGATGAGCACTTACCCTTGGTGGAATTCTCATACAACAATAGTTATCACACTAGTATTGGAATGCCACCTTATGAGATGCTCTATGGGCGTAGGTGTCGAACTCCCATTTGTTGGGGAGAAGTGGGTCAACGAGAAATCGGAAGTTCCGATTTGGTTTTGGAGACAAATAGTAAAATTGAGATGATTCGGGCTCGACTTAAAGCGGCGCAAGATAGACAAAATTCTTATGCCGATAAAGGTAGGAGAACGATAGAGTTTCAAGAAGGTGACATGGTGATGCTTAAGGTTTCTCCATGGAAGGGTGTTATCCGGTTTCGGAAACGAGGAAAGTTAGCTCCTCGTTGAATAACAAGCTAGAGTATGCGGAAGAACCAGTTGCAATCCTTGATGAGAAGGTTAAGATGTTGCGGAACAAGGAAATTAGAACTTTCAAGGTGCAATGGCGACATCGAAAGGGTTCCGAGTTTACGTGGGAATCCGAAGAGTTTATTTTGGTTTATCTTCCGGCTTGTCATGCGGCTTGGATCGCGAGGACGCGCTCCGATTCAAGTGGGGGAGAGTTGTAACATCCCGTTTTTCCCGTACGTATCGAAAGGTACATACTTAATTGTTTGTACATTTGTAACTCGTCGTTTAGGCGTAATTGTGTAGTATATATATATATATATATATATATATATATATATATATATATATATATATATATATATATATATATATACTTGTTAATGTGTGCTTATATAAGTTTGTATATGAGTTTGGTTAGCGTTAAGTCTTGTGTGGCTTAGATACAATGTTTAGACGTGTATTGGAAGCTTGAACGACTTGAATGTTGTGTAAAACGATTTTTGTGTTTAAGATTGTCGAGATGGCCAGATAGTGCCTTAGGCCGCGCCGCGACAGACGGGTCCGCGCTGCGGCATATCGAGCAAACCAGGGACATAACCTGGGTTAAGAAGGGGTGATTTTCCCTTTGTTCGTCGCGCCGCGACGATTTGAGGCCCGCCGCGACATTTCTGCCAGACTGGTGCCGGTTTTAACTCAAATTAAATGACTTCAAGGGGAAAATTGGTAATTTGGCGTATAAATCTGATGGGAGCATTAAATCCCAACCACTCATCCATTTCATTTAATTTCTTTTATCTTTTCTTTCATTTTCTCTCCCAAAAACTCAACACCCATTTAGATTAAAAGTGAGATTTGAGAGTGAAGGATTGAGGGTTGATCTTTAGAGCAAGAATTAAAGTTGTTCCTTGTGTCTCTAGCTACGCGTTGATAGTCTCGGTAAGTTCTAACTCTAAGTTTTGAGTTTTAATTAGTTAATAGTTAAGGTTTTGGTTATTAGAGACTTGTTTGACCCATTTGAGGGTAAAATGGGAGAATTTGGGTTATGTGGTTGTAATGAAACCCTAATAGCCACAAGCTAGGGTTTGGTCTAATGAAAATAGGATTTGTAAATGTTAAATGGCGTTTTTAGTCACTAAAACACTTGTTAAAGTTGAAAGAGATGTTAATTGGGTCATGTTTGACAAGTTTGGTAGTGAAAGTGTTAAAATGGATCCAAAATGTGCTAGTTGACCTAGTTTAAGTGAAATGGGTATAAATTACCCTAAGTTGGTGCAAGTTGAAGTTACTAGACTTTAATTCACTAGCTTTAGTGATTAAAGTCGAGTCTTGGCCTTTAAAGGGGCGGTTGTGGTGTGTTTGAGTCATTTAATGCGAGTTGGGTCATTAAATGCTCAAGTAGGTGCAATGTGATTAATTCCACTAGTTGTGTAATGGAATGTGTACTTATGTATTAGGTACTTTTCTTTGAAGCTCGGAAGTGCATAATCATCACCGAAGTGTTAAGGTGAGTGGAATAATTATATGCGTGCATATATGATGTATTTATTTGTGTAGTTGTGTTGTAAAGTGTCGACGTGTTAAGACACCACTCCTCACGTGGCGAGTGAAGTGTCGATGTGTTAAGACACCACTCGGGAGTGAAGTATCGATGTGTTAAGATGCCACTCCGAGAGATGTAATGAGTGAAGTGTCGATGTGCTAAGACACCACTCGGGGTGAAGTGCCGAAATGTTAAGGCACCACCCGGGGTGAAGTATCGACGTGTTAAGATGCCACCCGTGGGGTTAGTGTACGAAGTGTTAAGTGCACTAATGGTTGTTATGAACTCCGACGGTTTTTAAACACCGTTCCCTCGTTCGTTTGGTTAACCATGGTTGTGTGTGAGGAATGTAGCATATTATATTGTTTAAACTATATGCTATTGTTATGCTAGCTTGTATGGTGGAAGGTTTAGTGTTATACTTGTGATGGTATGAATACTTATAATGCTAGCATGTATGCGGTAAATGCGTAAGTGATTGCAAGTAAGTAGGTTGTATATGTAAACGTATAATTGTTGCACTCACTAAGCATTAGCTTACCCCTCTCGTTGTTTATCTTTTTAGATGCAGGTGTGGACAAGGGCAAGGGGGTTATTGGGCACTAGGTGTCCTTGTTGATGTTATGATGAAGCTTTTGGAAGTTGACCTACGTTTTGGGTAGTTTAGTCCCAAACCATGCTCAAGGGGTCGTTTGGATTATAAACTATCATTTGTAGTTGGTCAAACTTGTATCATATAAGTTAATGGCCTTTGTGCCTTTTTGTAAACATTAAACTCGTAGTATGTTTTTAATGAAGCGTGTGGAATGGTTTACATATTTAATTGGCGCGTAAATGTGTATCATTTAAAAAAAAAAATTATCGTACGGAGTACGGGTTGGGTTGTTTCACTATGTGCATGGAGTCTTACATGACATATTTTTCAAGGAAACGTTGCATTCACAAAATCATCACCGTGTATCTATTTTGACTGCATTGTCAACAGAATTATTACTGTAAACCATTATTTACGGTGATTGTCTATATGTAAAAATCATCAGATGTCGAAAACCTTGGATTTAAGTATTCATTTATGGTATACCTTTTTAAAAGAATGCAATGTTTATAAAACGTATCATATAGAGGTCAAATACCTCGCTATGAAATCGATGAATGACGTATTCGTCCATATGGATTTGGAGCGGCCGTCACAATATACACATATATATTTACAATTAATTGGTCGTGAATCGTCGAAGAATGAATGTATGAAAATAGTTCAAAATTTTTGAGACTCAACCTAACAGACTTTGCATATCGTGTCAAAAATATTAAATCGTATCTAGAGTTTGGTTTAAAATCAGTCAAAATTTTTTCGGGTCGTCACAGATCAAGCAGCGGTGACCTTATGGCCACAAGGAACAACACCACCGCAAGAAGTAAAAGGTTGAGGTTAAAAACCTCAAGCCCTAATTTGACCCCTGATTTTGCTTTCAATTTGCACAAATGAATATATTGATTGCTGAGAATAGGGAAACCTTTGATAACTGAAAGAATAAGGAAGTGTTATGGAGCAACGTGTTTGAAATAGATATATATATATATATATATATATATATATATATATATATATATATATATATATATATATATATATATATATATATATATATATATATATAGCCCTTTTAAACACTATGAGTAGTGATTTTGTGTTTAGTATATAAGGACAATGTATTTTATTTTGTCATGAAATAAAAAGCATGAACTACTAAGTTATGTCTATAATAGACAAAAGGTTCGTGTAGAAATTAGAAAATCAAATTGTAAAAGGGCCAATTATATCATTTTGTGACTATTTACATTTATTCTTACAAATAAAAAATAAAAAGGTTGTCTAATAAGAATGGGCCAAAAGCCTAGTGGTGAATAACTCACTCTCCCTTAGGGGAGGTGGGGGTTCGATTCCCACTAGGTTAGGATTTTCCAAATAATTTGATCAAAAACCATTCTTACCGGGCCCAAATGATCCCTTGGTTCCACGCATGCGAAGATTGAAACAATAACAATGCAGGTTCGAATCTCGGGCCTGGCATGCTGTGGGGAAATGGGTGATGGTGTTTTGCCAGGTTCGAATCCTAGTTTGACGTGTTTGCTAAAAGAGAACTCTGGGTAAACCGGCTCTGTAGTTGCGTGCATTGATAAATAGAACTAGTGCTTAATAACAAATCATCCAACACTGCGAATAGGAGATCTAGGCGAACATTCTTTTATCTATTGAATTCAAACTATCTTTATTTTCCGTTGAGTCTGTAATTTATTTTCTATGAACTAAAAAGCAAAAATATTGTCTTTTTACTTTTGATCTATCTTTGATTTGGCTAATCGTTAAATAGCCACAAAACAAACTATCTCGTACTTTAGATTTTCTTAGATTAACTTAGTTTATTTTATTAGTTACAATCTTAATTCTCACGTGTAAACTGTCCTTGGAACGATTTCGGAATTACCAATTTTATACTATTACACGATCGGGTACACTGCCCGTTAGTGTGTAGTAATCTTTTAACCGGTATTTTTTTTCCAATATAAATTATAGACATGATAATACACATCAAGTTTTTGGCGCCGCTAAAGTTGTGTCGAAAATTAAGATTGTTATCTAATTGTTATTAGTTTAGTTTAGTTATAGTTTATTATTTCTTTTCGTTATTCTCAGTTGAATCAGTGCGTTTAATCAGTTATTAGTTGTGATTTCACAGATAACAGGTAGTGCATGCCACATACGCATTCTTCTAATTCTCCGATTCTTCAACCATTTGCAGAACCCGAAAGAGAGTTATTCTGAGCGTTAAGTCAAGAGCAACAGTCTACAGTGGATTCATCTTTTTCTTCAAGTGCTAATATAATTAATTTGGGAAGTAGTTCTGAGACTGTGGTACCCGATACACCACCTGAAATCAGAGAAGAAGAAGAATCTTACATTTCATTAGATCTTTTCGAGACTGAAGATATGGCTGACCAAGAACAACCACCTCGTCCTCAGACTATGGCAGAAAAGTTGAAGGCCACACGAGGGGGCCAAGGCAATTCGATTACTCAATCGAACATCACTCAGCCTTTTCAAATTACAGGGCCGATCCTGAGTTTGATTTCTTCTGACTGCCAATTTCATTGCAAGGATAGTGAGGATGCTAACGAGCATCTTCATGTTTTCAATGATGTTTGCAATTTGTTTAAGTTGCATGAGGTTGCCGATACGTCGATCAAGACAAGGCTTTTTCCTTGGACTCTTAAGGGAGAAGCAAAGAGATGGTTAGATAAGCAACCAGAGGGTACGATTACCTCTTGGGAGATTTTGATGGATAAGTTTTTATCTAAGTTTTTCCCTGCATCTCGAGCTGCCAGACTTCAAGCAAAAATTTCTCAATTCAGACAAAAGAGCAGCGAGACACTATTTGATGCTTGGGACCGTTATTCTAATATGCTACGCTCGTGTCCGCAACACGGGTTGAATGATTTACAGAAGGTCTAGATTTTCTACAAGGGTTGTGATATCCCAACTCGTCAGACTATTGATCAAGCAGCAGGTGGTACGTTAATGGATAAGACTGAAGAAGAGGCGCTAGAGATAATTGAAAAGCAAGCTGCTTATTCTCACGAATGGCATCAAGATCATGAGTCATTCCATTCAGCTTCAGTTAAGAGAACCGAAACCCATGGTGCATATGACGATTTTGGGTCTATAAGTGCTAAGTTGGATTCCTTTGGTAAGAATTTGGAGAAGATAAATAAGGATATTCATGGTATGAAGGTTGGTTGTGAGTATTGTGGGGGATTACATCTGGCAAAAGATTGTGATGCAGGTTTTACTATGAATCAGAAGGAAGAGATTGCTTATATTAGTCAACAGAACAACAATCAGTTTCAGGGACGTGCACAGTTTAATAGAAATTTCAACAATCCCTATAATCCTCAAGGTAATCAAGGTTCGAGGTTCCAGCCAGGTTCTAGTGGAGGATATCAACAGCAAGCTCCCGGGTATTTTCAAAAACCCCAAGCCGAAGAGAAAAAGTCCAATCTTGAAGCTATGATCGAGAAGCTTGTGATTTCTCAAACTCAGCTTGTTACTACTGTTACTTAGAACAATGAGAAGAATGATCAAATGTTTCGAAATCAACAAGCAGCTATTCAGAATCTAGAGAAACAAATTGGTCAGCTTACTAGCCAGAATAATGTGAGGAAACCGGGGGAATTACCAAGTAAGACCGATAACAACCCGAAGAATGGGCACGTTAATGCTATCACTACCCGTAGTGGTTTAGCATATGAGTCACCGAGTAAGCCCGATGAGTATGATTTACGAGTTTCGTTGGTTAAGGATAGTGAGCCGGTAGTTGTTAGTGAACCGGAGGGGGATAAGGAGCCGGAACAGGTGATTGAGAAGGTTGTGAGGGTACCAGAAACTGCTGCTGTTAAACCGGTAGGTAAAGAGTATCAACCACCTCTCCCATTCCCGAGGAAGCATAGATTGGAAAAGTTGGAGGCAGAAAAGTCCAAGTTCATGGACTTGATTAAAAAAGTTAACATTAATTTGCCTTTTATTGATGTGATTGCAGGTATGCCCAAGTATGTCAGGTTTCTTAAGGACTTGCTAACTAACATGAAGAAGCTGGAGAACGTGTCTTCAGTTAGGTTGAACGCCGCATGCTCAGCGGTAGTTGCAAACAAGCTTCCCGAGAAGCTTGAGGATCCTGGGAGTTTTACCATTCCTTGTTTATTGGGTAACTTGGATTGTATGCGGGCGTTGACAGATTTGGGGGCTAGCATAAATTTAATGCCCTATTCTATTTATTTGAAGCTAGACCCCGGGGAGTTGAAACCCACACGTATGGCTATTCAGCTAGCAGACCGCTCTATTAAATTTCCTCGTGAAATTATCGAGAATATGCTAGTTAAGACCGGGTCGTTGGTTTTCCCGGCCGATTTCGTGGTGTTAGATATGGAAGTGGATGATAGGATTCCACTGATTTTGGGTCAGCCATTTTTAAATACTACTAGGTGTATCATTGATGTATATGGCCAATAGTTGACCCTTCGGATAGATAATTTGCATGCAACTTTCTCAATCGACCATACTTTAAAATACCCTGCGTACACCGATGATGTATGCTATTTTCTTAACACTGTGAATGTCCACTCTGAGTTGTTGCAGGAATTCCCAGAATTATAGGGTTCAGGAGAGTGTTCATTGGTTGAAATTGATGAAGAGTTGCAGGTTGAGGAGGTGGATATTTTAATCACCTTGATGGAAAACGGCTATGAGCCGACTGAGGAGGAGTTCAAAGAACTCGAGCGCGATGCGGGTTACCGGAGCAAGTCTTCAATTGAAGAACCTCCCGAGTTAGAATTGAAGCCACTTCCTGATCATTTGGAATACGCTTATTTGCAGGAGGAATCTAAGCTTCCGGTAATTATTTCTTCTTCTCTTACTACAGGTCAGAAAACTGAGCTTGTAACCATACTGCAGGCCCATAAACTGGCCATTGCGTGGAAAATTCACGACATTAAGGGTATTAGTCCCTCCTATTGCACCCACAAAATCCTAATGGAGGATAACTCCAAACCTGTGGTGCAACGTCAAAGGAGGTTAAACCCGCACATGCAAGATATCGTGAAGAAAGAGATCATTAAGTTTCTCGATGCAGGTCTGATTTACCCGATCTCTGACAGTCCTTGGATTAGCCCGGTACACTGTGTACCTAAGAAAGGTGGTATGACTCTTACCACCAATGATAAAAATGAGTTAATTTCCACTAGGACTGTCACGGGGTGGCGTGTTTGTATTGACTATCGAAAGTTGAACGACGCCACACGTAAAGACCACTTCCCGTTACCTTTCATGGATCAAATGCTAGAGAGGTTAGCGGAAAACAGCTTTTATTGTTTTCTTGATGGTTTTTCGTGCTATTTCCAAATTCCTATCTCGCCCGAGGACCAGGAGAAAACTACTTTCACGTGCCCGTATGGCACATTTTCATACCGACGCATGCCCTTTGGCATTTGGAATGCTCCGGCCACTTTTCAAAGGTGCATGATGGCCATATTCCACGATATGATAGAGGATTACATGGAGGTGTTCATGGATGACTTTTCGGTCTTCGGTGACACTTTTGATTCATGCCTTCTTAATTTAGAACGGATGTTGGAACAGTGTGAGAAGTCTAATCTTGTGCTCAACTGGGAAAAGTGCCATTTCATGGTTCAAGGGGGCATAGTTCTCGGGCACAAGATTTATAGGGACGTTATCGAGGTGGATCCTGCGAAGGTAACGGCTATTAAGAACCTTCCACCTCCCACCGATGTTAAGGGTGTTCGGAGTTTTCTCGGGCACGCCGGTTTTTACCGGTGATTTATTAAGGATTTTTCTAAAATTGCTAACCCGATGAACAAACTCCTCGAAAAGGACACGCCTTGGAATTTCTCCGACGAGTGCCAAAAGGCATTCGATCTTCTTAAGGAGAAACTGATCAATGCACCAATCATAATTGCTCCAAATTGGTCCCTTCCATTCGAGCTTATGTGCGATGCTTCCGATTTTGCTGTTGGCTCTGTTTTGGGTCAAAGGGTCGAGAAACATTTCCGACCCATCTACTATGCAAGCAAGACCTTGCAGGGAGCGCAATTGAATTATACTACCATTGAAAAGGAGCTCCTCGCGGTGGTCTTTTTGTTTGATAAGTTCCGGTCCTACTTGGTCTTATCTAAGACTATTGTTTTTACGGACCATTCTGCTCTGAAGTACCTATTTTCGAAACCGGATGCGAAACCTCGACTGCTTAGATGGATCTTGCTTTTGCAAGAATTCGACATCGAGATCCGGGATAAGAAGGGTGCTAAAAATCTAGCGACTGACCACTTGTCTAGACTCGAGAACCCAAATCTCGAAGTCCTTCATGAATCGGATATCCAAGATGATTTTCCCGATGAATATCTCATGGCGATGGACAAGGTGGACGAGCTGTGGTACGTGGACATTGCTAATTATCTCGTTGGGGGATTCTTGGAAAAAGGGTGGTCGCATCAAAAGAGGAAGAAATTCTTCAGTGACCTTAAGTACTATTTCTGGGAGGCTCCCTATCTTTTTCATTGTTGTCCCGATGAGGTTATCCGCTGGTGCGTTTCCGGTGAGAAGTGTATGCGTATTTTGACCGAGTGCCATAGTGGGCCTACCGGTGGGCATTTTGGACCCCAAATCACGGGGCGTAAAGTCTATGATGCCGGCTTCTTTTGGTCGACAATTTTCAAGGATGCCCACCGGATTTGCAAGTCGTGCGATTCTTGTCAAAGGGCCGGTAAAGTCACCAAACGGGATGAGATGCCTCAACAAAGCATCCAAGTTTGTGAAGTATTTGATGTTTGGGGGATTGACTTTATGGGGCCATTTCCGAAATCTCAGAATTATAGTTACATACTTGTTGCTATTGACTATGTGTCTAAATGGGCCGAAGCTCAAGCTTTGCCCACAAACGATGCATGAGTTGTGATTTCCTTTCTTAAGCATTTATTCTCTCGATTTGGAACTCCTAAAGCTTTAATTAGCGATAGAGGTACTCATTTTTGTAACGCCCAAATGGAGAAGGTATTGAAGCGATATGGAGTTCTCCATAAGGTTTCTACTTCATACCATCCCCAAACAAGCGGAAAAGTTGAGAATATCAATCGAGCTCTCAAAGGGATTCTTGAGAAGACTGTGGGGTCGAATCCGAAGGAGTGGGCGAATAAGCTCGATGAAGCTTTGTGGGCGTTTAGAACCGCCTTCAAAACGCCAATTGGTACCACTCCTTATAGGTTGGTTTATGGGAAAGCGTTCCATCTCCCGTTAGAAATTGAGCATAAGGCTATGTGGGCACTTAAAAAGTACAATTTGGATTTGAAGGAAGCCGGACGCCTAAGGACGGGGCAATTGAATGAGCTTGGGGAATTACGCCTTGATGCGTATGAAAATTCGTTGATTTATAAGGAGAAAACCAAGCAATGGCATGATAGGAAGTTAAAGGGTCCAAAAGAGTTTAATGAAGGCGATCGAGTGCTTTTGTTTAACTCTAGATTGAAGCTTTTACCGGGGAAACTTAAGTCCCGGTGGACGGGACCATTTAAGGTTGTTAAGGTGTACCCTTACGGTGCGATTGAGTTGAAAAATGCTAGCGGTACTACCTTTAAGGTTAACGGACATCGTGTAAAGAAATATTTTGATGGTCCGATGGAGATTGATGACGGGGTTCACGTTGAACCCGATCCTAAGGATACTTGAAGTTGGAAACGAGTTTTGTGAACGACTCGTTAAACATGGTTTACATTGTTGTATAGTTTGTATTAATAGGTTTGATCACGGGTTTGCTGAGTCTTAAATGCTAAATGATTAATTATGATAGATTACTTGTTATTTTGTTGGTTGTTTTGGTGTTTAAAGGTATTTGAGGTTGCTGCATACATAACAAAGGCGAGGTACTAGGTCCAGCGTATGGCCGCGGCGCGACATTTGGGGCCGCGGCACGACATAACAAGGGTTTTGGTAACAGAAAGCCATTTAAAAATGGTTTTTAAACACGTTCATCTCCGCGTCGCGAGGATTGAGGTCGCGGCGCGAGTTTTCAAAGGTTTTGTGGGTCACGAGTTTTTAAAAGAATTAGTATCAGGTATAGCTTCTGGCCGCGGCGCGACCACTTATGTCGCGGCGCGACAATTCTGTCGCACAGATTCTGCCCGTCGGTTTAGGTTTTAAATCAAATGGGTCAACCCGACCCACTACATAACCCGACGGGATTTTAACTCTTTTTAGGGGTTTTTGGATCTGTTTGTACCCACCATTCTCACACTTACCTCTCAAACAAAAGAAGAACTCTCAAACCCTAGTTTCAATTAACACTAATTGCTACCTAATTTCTTTAATTCATTGTTCAATCAAGCCGGTTAAGGTCCAATTTTTACTAATCTCTTGCTTTTTCTCTCATGTTTCTTGATTAATTGTATTAATTCTCGGGTTCATGTTTGAAATTTTAAGGGTTTTGTTTGATTGAAACTTTTATGCCTTAATATGTGATGAATTGTTGATGAATATGATATAGTTGTGTTTTCTTCATGAATTCTTGTGTAGATTATGCATAATATTGGTTCTTGAGATTAGGGTAATGTTAAATCCGAATTTGATGTTGAATGTTTGGTGAATTTGTTTGTGAGGGTGATGTTTGCTAATGAATACATGTTTTAAGATAGTGTGGGGTGATTCGGGCGGGTCATATGTGATTTTGGAATTTGGTAAAACATGATGATTTATGTGATTGATGAGATGTTTCTTGGGTTGTTGGAATGGTTTATTCTTGTTGGATTTGGTTAATTAACTAGATGAGTTTGTGAAATTGAGTTAAATGGAGGTTGTTTTAATGGGGAAACTTACATGATATAGTGTTTTGAGAATTGTTTTGAATTTGATACCATGGAATACAAACATATGTTGTGAATACTTGCTTTTGTCTAAATGCCTAATTGAAGTTGAGACGAGTATTAATGGTATTTGGTGCAAGTATGTGGAACATGTTGATTTTTCTAACACTAACTTTTCGATGTTTTGTGTTTGGTTTGGTTTTTGTTTCATGTGTGTAGAGAAGCAGATTTGATGCTCCATCATCCTCCACGGCTCAATCCCGAAGGGATGAAGAGCGAAGAACTAATCTGGAGGTTTGGTTGCAAAAAGTTGAGGAGCAATTCTCGGAATATTTTGGATACATTTCAGCTGGGAATATTCAAGCGACCTGGTATTTTAGTTGGGATGAGTTGAATAGTGCATCTAGTGAGGTAAGGGAGGATATTGCTTATATGTTGGTGATGTCGAGACAGGGGGTCGATCTTGGCACTTGGGAACGTACTTTTTCATTGAGAGACGATCTTTACCGTGAGTTAATTGTTGAGTTTTTCTCTTCTTTAAGTTTCCGTTCTCGAAGGGATGGGACGGATCAAGCCTTTTTGACATTTCATTTAGGAGGAGAAAGTCGAGCCATGAGTCGAATTGATTTGTCTCGGGCACTAAATTTGTATGAAGAATTGGATGAAAAGTCTTTAACACGCTATTTGAGAAAAGAAACTGAGTTCATCGGAAATCAGGATGATTATAACGAGCGAGACTTTTGGTTTGAAATTTTAGGTTTGACTCCATTTGTGTCTAATGAGTCGAAAGGGTCCGACATTCGAAGCAGAGATCTACGGTTACTCCATAAACTGTTGTCGTGTACTTTTTGTGGACGAAGGAATGGGAATGATAAAGTTAATTCTACCGAGTTGTGGATAATGAATCGATTTCGGGCTAATGCGCATGTTGATTTGTGTATGTTGATTGCTACATATTTATCTAATCAGTCGAGGGAGATACGCTCTTCGAGGCCACTGCTGGGTGGTCATTTTGTTACAAAAATTGCACGATTTTTCGACATCAATTTTAGCAGGTGTACAAGATTAACCGACCCATTGCAAGTAATGAAACCTTTTAATTTAAGGTTTTATCTTAATGTGCGTTTTGTGATGTGGGATGCGAATCGAGTTGGCTTGGTTGCATATGTTGAGCCACAAGAGCACGAGGCCGGTGGTAATGTTCAAGGAGGTGATGAAGCGGAGCCGGTTGCTCCGAATGTGCCAGCGGGGGGTCAGCCTTGGGGTATTTCCCAAGAAATTTGGGATAACTTAGTGTCGCGGGTTGATAACGTGCGAATCGGTGTGTCAGACAGCTTTGATGAGTTTCGGGGAGAACAACGATCGCATAATGACCGTATGTGGGAAAGTCAGCAGAGGGTAGATGAGAGGTCGGCTGAGTCTTTGTATGACCAGCAATGGATGTCATATGGAGGCAATTGGCAAAGGCACAATGCTCGTCTTTTCTACTACAACCCGGTTAATTATTATGGTACACAAGCTCAGACACCGGTTTATTATCGCAGTCCAGTTTGGCCCCGAGTTCAGGCCCCGATTTACAGTGAGGAGGAAAGGTTTGAGGATGCACGTAGGAGGTTCGAGCAGCAGTATCCGCATGGCAACTGGCCGTATGATGGGTTTCAGTGAGGAGGGCCTGCGAGCCCGTGATTATGTTGTAATTTGTTTTAAACTATTTCCGTTTCGTTGGTTTGTACTTGGATAATTTTATATTTTGCTTATGTACTGTGGATTTATTCGGGGACAAGGCGTTTCGGTACCGGGTGGTGCCACCTTGTCCCACCTTGTCCCATTTATGTAGTTTTCTTGTGTTTTTCTTTTCTTAGGTTTGTGGGTGAAACGATTTTTCAAGTCTGGTATTAAGTTCAGCAAAACTACTTGAGTGATGATATTGGTGTGAGGATCGAGAATGGACGATGTTCTTATACTGGCAGTAAGTTCAGCGCCATCTGTCACTGTCATTCCACGATCAGTGGTTACTTCGATAAGTTTTTATTTTTCTTACCCTTTCGATTTTAATCTATTTTTGATCTCAAGTAATGGGGACATTACTTGATCTCAAGTGTGGGGTGGGGATGTAAAATCTCTCGGGTTGGTTGTTAATGAAATCATCATCTTACTAGTTTTGATATTAAAAGACTTGACATTTCACGGGGTTTGGTCGTAAAAAAAATTGAAAAATTTAGGGTAAAATAAAAAAAAACAGAAAAGTTAGTTTAAAATTAAAAAAATAGAAAAACAATTGAAAATTCGGCAAAAACCTTTATTTTGATAATTGGCTTGGTATTTTAAGGTATAATTCGCGTTTTCAAAGAAGCCAAAAGTGTTCCACATGTTCAATTACCATTGGACATGAAATCCTACGAGTTCGGGAAACTCAATAGTAGGTCACCTGTACCAAAACGGGTGTAAACCGTGAGAGAGCGGTGATTGCATAGCGTGATTGTGACCGAATCACGTGCTAGATCAAAAACTTTTGGTTACTTGGTATAGCAGACTTCCGAAACTATACCATTTTATTATTACATAATCTAATGGTGTGATACTGTGGGAAGAGGAGCCTCGAGCTTCACCAGTGTTGTCCTTTTTAGGAACAATAGCTACGTGCTTGTGTTTGCTTAGACAACACAACCCATAGCCAAAAGCTATGGCACCCAAAGGTTTTTGGGATTTAAACCGAGTGTCAATTGAAATAGATTGGCATTCCCGAGTGACTCAGATCCACTCATTAAGGAAGTAAAGTCTTCCGACCGTTTCACTTGGTACGTATAACTTTTAAGCTGTACCATTTCATTACCCATCATTTCACGATGAGGTACTGTTAGAGGAGAAAGTCTTGAACTTTCAAAACATGTTCATTATTTTGAATGTGAAATCCTACATGAACATGAAAGTTCATATGTAGGTCATCTGTACCAAGGCGGGTGTCAACCGTATGAACGGTGATAGTGGCGTGAGGTCGAAACCGGACCATTCGCTAGATCGAAAACTAAAACAGGGCGATCCTCATTGTTTCTCCTAACAAGGACAATGTTGCACCCGACCACCTTATTTAACCACACAGGATGTATCTTTTCCATCCTTAAGGGAGTCAAGTCTCCCGAACGACACACTTGCTGATTTGTTTCAGAAGATGTAGTCCAGACCAGTTGTAGGGTGACGAAAAATCTTGAAAAGTCATTGCTAAAATCGACTGGAAATCTACCAGGCCTCAACGTCAAACAGGGAAACTGGTAGTCGAAGCTTATCTCAATGAGGGAGATTTGCTAGTCAAATGGGAAGTGCACCATGATACACAAAATGTCAGTGATTGATCAGATTCCCAGTGGATAACCTCCGGAAAGGTAAGATATCAGCTTTTAAGCCTGATGAACCTCAATCTTTATGGTTGACTTAACGGATTAGATGATCACCTCATGATTATATGAGCCTCAATCTTTATGGTTGACTTAACGGATTAGATGATCACCTCATGATTATCGATGATATCTGGATGTAATGTGTATCCTCCTAAGCACATTATTTTCTTACCGACATCTCGCGATGTTAGGTACTGTGGGAGGCTTGGCTTGACCAATTGCGGGGTAGCCCGTGCGTTCTTTTGGCACATTTGTTCGATTGCTATACTTGTTGGTGCTTGGTTTCCACTTGATTCCCGTTTTCTTTGAAGACTTATTTTGTGATTCGAGATTCTCTACTTCATCATTATGGTACGTTACTCGAGATTATCTTTGGTTACTATATTCATTACATATTGATCGTGGTTTGGGAAGTTACTTCGGGGGAATGCAAGTGAGAACCATGGTTGTTACTTACTCCAAATCGTACCCATGCTAGTTGTTTGTTTGGTTTCTTGTTCGTTTGGTTCTACATACATGTTTGAAGATGTTATAATATGGTAGAAGATTATTATCGAGTTTAATTGCTTGAGGACAAGCAAAACTCTAGTGTGGGGTGGTTTGATATCGCATATTTTATACACATTTTCCTTAGCGATATCGATCATAATTTAGTCCGTTCGGATGCAGTTTGGTGTTTATTTTGATGATATTGAGAACGTCCAAGTTTGAAGAGCTAATTGTTGAAAAGTGGTGTTTTATGGAGTTTTTGAGGCATGTTGGTAATCGATTATTATTATTGGTGCTCCTGGGTTGGAAATGTTAAGTAAATATCGGGTAGTTTGGTTTTAAGTTATTATTAGTATTGAAAGAGTGCAAAAGAGACGAAGGAATCAGTTTCAGTTGTTTGTCGCGGCGCGGAGAATGAGGTCGCGGCGCGACGTTTGGCTATTTTCCAGATCAGAAGTTGGTTTAAAAGGGGTTTCAGTTTGTGTGTTATGTCGCGGCGCGACCATTATGGCCGCGGCGCGATCGTCTGTCGGTTCAGGTAATTTTGACAAGTATAAAAGGCCCGAAAAACACCCTAATTATTCATTCTTCCATCCAGACGAATTGTGGCAGCTTTTGGACAATTTTTGGTGATCTTTGGAGAACTCCAAGGTCATTCTAAGGCATCAATCATTCCGGAAACAAGTCTTGATCCGTTTATCGTTCAAGAGTCAATCATTAATTAGGTTAATCTCTTTGTTTAAAACAATGAATTCTTCTAATACTTTGATTGTTATTTTGGTTTTAGCTATGATTTTTGGCTAAGTCTTTAATGTTTGTCTAGATTGAATATTTGAAAGTGTTTGGATGATACTTTAATGTTTTATTTATTTAATGCATGATAATTATGAGTTTTGATTAAGAACCATTCTTGTGGGTGTTGATTATTGTTACTAGGTTGATTAGTGAATCTTGTTTGAATAAAGGGAACCCTGTTTCAATTTAGTGATCTAATTTCCAATTGATTTGTCTTAACCGATTGGGTGCTTACTGGACCAAGGGGGTAAACCGGGTAACATTGATTGAATAAAACAGGGGTGAATTGTGTGGAGCAAACGCGTAACCAATTGAATCTTAATCTTGTAGTTAGTTAATTACCAAGTCACAAACGAAAGAGGTCTTTGGTGAAAGGGAACCCTAAGCCAATAAATCCTAGTTTGACGTGTTTGCTAAAAGAGAACTCTGGGTAAACCGGCTCTGTAGTTGCGTGCATTGATAAATAGAACTAGTGCTTAATAACAAATCATCCAACACTGCGAATAGGAGATCTAGGCGAACATTCTTTTATCTATTGAATTCAAACTATCTTTATTTTCCGTTGAGTCTGCAATTTATTTTCTATAAACTAAAAAGCAAAAATATTGTCTTTTTACTTTTGATCTATCTTTGATTTGGCTAATCGTTAAATAGCCACAAAACAAACTATCTCGTACTTTCGATTTTCTTAGATTAACTTAGTTTATTTTATTAGTTACAATCTTAATTCTCACGTGTAAACTGTCCTTGAAACGATTTCGGAATTACCAATTTTATACTATTACACGATCGGGTACACTGCCCGTTAGTGTGTAGTAATCTTTTAACCGGTATTTTTTTCCAATATAAATTATAGACACGATAATACACATCACTGTCTAATGGTAGAATGCTAGTATGCACGTAGCCCCAAACACATGAAGATGGGCCAGGGGTCCATGTAGCTTCCTGTCGACTCGCTTTACTCAATCCAAATCCGGTCAACACGTTCTGTCGTTCTTAGACACAAAATACAAATAGACATAATTTCACTCATCGTTCTTAAGATTTACATCAAACTTCACTCCTCTGTCATTTTTCCAATTTTTTTGCATTCCTCGTCCCTAATATATCAACTTTCTACGTCCCTCGTCCTTCCGCCAATTTTTTTTTGTCAATTTCAGCCGTTAACTTATGTCACATGACAAGCGCATGAGAGTATTTTAGTCATTTCATTGTTTTATTTCCCAAGCTTTGTTTCATCTTCTAGTGACATAAAATGTACTGCTATACAATACATAGTACAAGTACTTTAAATTTAAAATATCAAGAACCCAAAAGTTTCATCTTCTAGTGACATAAAATGTACTGCTATACAACACATAGTACAAGTACTTTAAATTTAAATATCAAGAACCCAAATTTTAAAAGATCAGTAAAATAAAATAATAGAATAAAAAATCCAAATGTGAGGCTTTTTCATTACTGTCACAACCACCATCGATTTATCTGCTGCCATAACCACCATCGATTTGTGTTACCAGATCTGCCATAACCACCATCGATTTATCTTCGTCCCGAAACAACATCACCGCTGTCATCCTCATATCCACCATAACCACCACCACTACACACCCAACGACGGCGAGCTAGTAGCAAAATCGTTTAGATCCGATGATTACAACCACTAATCGGTTATATCCGACGCCTAGAACAACCGTCGCCGCCATCAACCACCACTCGCCGCCAGTGACGGGGGATTTAAGGGGCTGGGGTGGGCCATGGTCCCCCAAAAACTTACGTTCTTACTAGTAATTTTTATTGTTTTTAGAACTAAATTTGATAATTTCAAATTATGTTCCCACCAAATTAAAATTAGAACACATAGAGACGACGTTATTTTGAACATTATGGAACCTATTTATGCATATCCAGGCTACATGCTTCGATTGTGTTATTTTGGCCCCTTAATTGATAGTGTCCAAGATCCGTCACTACTTGCCGCATATCATCGACTCACTTCATCCGAACAGAATTAACCACTACTAGTTTCTGGAGATATCCACACCATATAATTAATGTTTTCACGGCGAGATCCACTCCGATTTTAGACACCAACCTCAATCGCAAAACAAATATAATTATTGGTTGTGACTTGAGTTTTTAATTGTTTGTTATTATGGTTTAAGTAGGAGATGACGAAATGAAAAAAGGATTCGTATTAAATTATGTTTTTTGTACTGCTAGTCATATTAGGCTTGAGATGAGTTTGATTAAATATTAATGAGGTTTGTGAGAGTTCATCATTGTTTAATTACGGAGTATGATTTGAGGAAGTTGTTTGGTCGGGACCCGGGTTGAAGGAGCCTTGTATCCTCTAATTATAAGTCTTGTTGTATCATTGTAAATATAGGTTCTTGTGTAAATTCGAGCCATAGTGTCGCGTGAGCAATGCCTATGCTCACCATTTTGTAATTTTTAGTTTTATTAATAAAAGTTGCTTTTCAAAAAAAAAAAAAAAAGTGTAATGAAGGATTTTGAAAGGATGAAGAGGAAGTTAGATAAGAGAGAAAATGCAAAAGATTAAAATACCCTCACATGTTTGACACATGACTTGACTTAACAGCTAAAATTAATAGAAAATGAACGGAAGGACGAGGGATGTAGAAAGTTGACATATTAGGGATGAGGCATGCAGAAAAATCGACAAAAGGATGAGGAGTGATGTTTGATGTAGACCTCAGTGACGAGTAGTGAAATTATGTCTTTATTAAACTTAGCCACCAAGTAATTATAGTTGTTAACCACTTCATTTAAGTCGGTAGAAAATTGTTTCCTTCTTTTCTTCTTTTGAACGTAGCAAGTAAGCAATTGAGTAATTCACAGTATTGTATTAAATAGAATATTAATCAGTTAACTATTAATTAATTAAATTAATTAATTAAATAGTTTCGTTACTCTAATTTAATATATATATATATATATATATATATATATATATATATATATATATATATATATATATATATATATATATATATATATATTGTTAATTTGACTTCTAATGTGTATGTGTGTAACTATAAAAACTTAAATAAATTTAACCATTAATAATATCTATCTATCTATAGTTTCTATTATAATCCTAAAATGATAATGTCATTATTAGGCTAATTCCTTCTTTAAAAAAATTCAAAAAGAAAAAAGAAAAAAAACTAGGACAATGTCATTAAACCTAATTATTTTACAATTAAAAATAAAATTGTACTTTTAAATAAATCAAATCAATATATTTTAAAGATACGCACTCCTTTTTCCCTTTATCACTTTGAACATAAATTATTCCGGTATCCTTTTTCTCCAAATAAAAAAACCCTAGCGATACGCTCTTCTTCTTCTTCTTCTTCTTCTTCTTCCTTTTAGGGTTTCTTCATCTTCATCTATCATCTTCTTCATTAACTATGTTCATAGCTCAGTGGTACCCGATGCCTTTGATCCCTGGGCCCACAGTGGGGGAAGCTTTGACCCAAGAAAGGCGCAAGTTCGATTCTCAGTCTGGGCGCCCCGCATGGAATTATTTCTCCCTCCGGGGGGAAATTTGTGAAGTGTTTCGGGGGTCTAGCTAGCTGGGGTAAAAATCGCCTTGCCGTCACTGTGGGTACTGGGAGGAGGTACTTTGCCGGCATAGGTCTCTTTCGGGGTGGGATTGGTGGATGCTACGGCACACAGGGTTAGCGTGTCCCTACCAACTTACACGTTTTGACCCAAGAAATTATGGATGCCTTCTTTAAAAAAATTCAAAAAGAAAAAAGAAAAAAAACTAGGACATTAAGATGATATCATTAAACCTAATTATTTTACAATTAAAGATAAAATTGTACTTTTAAATAAATCAAATCAATATATTTTAAAGATACGCACTCATTTTTCCCGTTATCAATTTGAACATAAATTATTCCGGTCTCCTTTTTCTCCAAATAAAAAAACCCCAGCGATATGCTCTTCTTCTTCTTCTTCTTCTTCTTCTTCTTCTTTTAGGGTTTCTTCGTCTTCATCTATCATCTTCTTCATTAACTATGCTCAGAAATTAAGGATTAGACGTGTATAGCCGTTGAATCTACTCTTCATTCGAACGGAATTCTTTACTGCAATTTTTTGCGTGTTTTTCATATCACAATCGTCTTCCGCTTAATCAAGGTTTGTGATTCATGTTCCTTAATATTATTATATGTACTTTGTTTAAATTTATGTTTTTTCTTTCGATTCTTTTCTCTTGCGGGCGATGTTGAACAGAAGCATATTTATATGTGACGATTAAAGCGGCTGTGACTGAATTCAAAATAAAGTGAGTAACATGTTTTTTCTTCTAATCACTCATGTTTCTTCTCTTTCCTTTTTGATTTGTTAGTCGTGAATATAAATTAAAGGTTGATTTGATTTTTATGTGTTTTTTAGGTCTGTGTTGTTTGTCCATTTCGAACATGACACGCTTCGTTCAATAACATAATGGAATTCAATCCCTGTTGCTCCACTGTCCTTTTTAGTTTGCTTGAGCAGGTATGTTCCAAAATACGCTACACGTTTTAGAGGATCTGCTAAGTTCTCTTTTTTATCATTGAATATTATCCCTTTTGTTGTAAGCTCTATTATTTAGGTTATTTCTTCATTTTTTTTATACTATAGTTCATTACCAGTTGATGACTCTGTTTTGTTGGATTGATTTTCTTTTTTTTATCTATAAAATTTTTTGTTGAAGGTATATGGGTGGGTCGCCGCGACCTGCTGCTAGATGTATTTTAAAAAAGATCATGTGCTCAATGGGTAGGTGGTCTCGAGGGCTTCAAGTTTTGTAGATGTCTATGTTGGATCTGAATTTTTTGCTTTCACATTCAATGGTGATCTATGGAAAAGAGTTTAATTGGTTACAACATCATTTGTGTCTAAGTTAGGTGTTATTTTTGTTTTATCTATAGTTGCAATGAATTATTGGCTTTTGTTCAGTTTGAAGCTTCTGTAAAAAGCCCGGCCAGAACCACACGTGCAAGTTTCCCTGCATGTGGCTCGTCCGTGATAACTTCTTCGGATTTGCGTGAACTAGCGGACCGATCACTAATCAAAGTCTGCTGTTCAAAGTGCCAGGTTAAAGGTCCATTTATGAGTTTTCTTTTTCTATCATCTTCAATTTTTAAAGTCGGAGTTTAAAGTTACAGAATTGTTTTTTGTTAAGGCTATAACTATCACCCAAAGTATCCCTACTCAAGACCGGTCGGGCGAGTAGGCTGCTAGATCGAAACAAGTATGGTGCATGATTATCATTTGTTTGTTATGTTAAATGAAATGAACAAGAAGGTAGCATCAACTCAGTAACGACTTGAACAAGAATAAGATTTGAGGCAATGACATATATGTTGTTAGTAATGGCATTTGTTCATGACTGCAGTAACGGATACGACTACCCTTTGCCACTATAATGAGTGAGATTAGTATATGTTAAGCAATAGAATGTAAGTATATTTTTAAGTTTATGAGTTGTTCGCGGTAATATTATGAATTTTTCATTTTTTATGTTTTGAGCAGATGAAGCTACAACAAATCAACGAGTGTTTGATAAAATGGGAAAACTATTCAAGGTATAACCCTTTTTCTTTTGCGCTTATGATGTGTATTTGGTGCATGTTAAGAAAATGTTTTTTTTTTCTTCAAGAAACAGTTTACTTATAAATTTTTTCTACTTTTCCAAAACAGTTATAAATATTTGATGGCTTATTTCAACGTAGTTGATTTGCAGATTTGTTGATACCTAATTCTAAAATCGAAATATGAAGGATTAGATGTCCTTTAATCTTATGTGTGTTATTTTGATATAGAGTTTTCTAAATTGAAGAACTAATTAACTGTTGTTGATATTTGTAAGCTTCAATCTCGACTGATGACAAGGTTCTTCTCCCTACCTTATTTTATATAATGTTATGTTATAGATTATATAATTAATAATTAATGTATAGTTGTTTATGTGAGAATACAACAACAACAACAACAACAACAAAACTAAATTCCACCAAAGTGGAGTATGGAGGAGGTTAGATGTAGACAGTCTTTCCTCTACCCTAGAGTAAAAGGGAAGTCATCCCTCCACCCACGGCTACCTATCGGTCAGCGGGTAAAAGGAGTCGTCCCTCCCTATATTAGAGGATAGAGAGGCTGCTTCCTAAGGACCTCCGGCCAGAAAGAACCATGAATTCCAAAAAAAAAAAAAAAAAAATAAAAAAATACCATGTAAAATGTAAACTCCAAAACTATGTATACATAAATATAGCATGTAACAAAGTAAAGTAATAGACATGTATAAATAAAATATGTAAGTGTTAAATATGCAAGTATAGTATATATAGTTGCTATTTTCTAAGATAACAAATCTTTTTTTCTTTTTTGATTGTTTTTGATACAAATACTTAGATACGTAAACTTATTAATATATGAGAAGTAGTATAGTTTGAGACGAATGCTTTTAAAAAAATGCTTGGGAAACAGCTCAAGTTGTTGCGAAGCATCTAAGATTCTTGCTAAAGTTAACAATCTAGGTTATGACTAAAGCATGCATTATTAGTAGATGGTGGGAGAGTTGGTAAGTGGGTCAAAAGAAGTTTGAAACTTTAAATTGGTAATATGAACAAATTTTTTTTGGTGATTAATGATGATTGTGCTGATTATGATCGCGAACATCATATTATCACATTAATACTTGAAGTCTTTGGATATAAGGCATGATAGACTACAGAAAACTTTCAACACTTTTAGCTGACTTATTAATCTGACTCTTTTAAGATATGTTAACTCAAATAAACTCAATGATATTAAGTTGGTTGAAATCGTTGCATCTTTTAGTTAAGCTTACTGATGTTTGTCATATTCGGGTGATAGCTGATGATATATGTGAGCACATAGTATGTAAACAACCCGTTTAAAGGAGTTGTTTTGTTCGATCATATTAGTCATGTTCAGGTATGCAGTTGCATTAATAACTTAACTTGGAGGTTTACATAAGCGCTCAAAATATATATATCTCATAAAGCAATTGTTGTAGTTTTAGAAGTGTGATATGTTGGTGAAGTTTGTATCATATGCTGTCAAATGTGAACAAAAGACTTTTTGGTCTCGAATTATGTCATTAAATTGTTTTGTTTAAACAAACCCGTGATTTCACGGGTCATTTCACTAGTATTGTATATATTGCATATTATCCTACTGTTGTTACCAAGTATTAACATTAGGAATTGAAATGGAAATGAGTAGGTTTAGAAAGTGGGTTTGTCTTAACAAACAATATTAATGCAATGGGTATTCGATTTAAAGAGTGTTGAAATCGTAATGATACTGTCCACCCACTGGTATTAAATAATGCTGCCATCTATTTTTTTTATTTTTTTACGAAAAATACATATTATATTATATATAAGAGGAATAAATCCGGAGATCTAGCAGTGTTACAATTGATACAAAATTCCTAACAGAAACTGCGAATTACAAAGCGCGTTCAATAATGCTGCGAATTAATAACGCTGCCATCTATTATTGCGTAAATTTGATTCTTCAGTGTTTTTAGTCATCATCTCATTTGGGTCATAAATGGATACGAAGACACTAAATGATTAATCTGCAACAAACTATGGGTTATATATTTTTAGACGGCGTGTTCAGAAAAGGAATAAATATTTCTAGAGGTCGTTTAGAATCGGTATTTCAAAATTTATCTTTGGAAGTGGCAAGTTATTCTGTTTAGATCTTCCTGATTCATATAGCTGGACAATCAATTTCTTCCCTCGTTGCCTACGGCTACAAGGTGGATCAAGACATTGCCGAGAAAGAACGTCGTTTTTTTGTGGAGGGTGGCCTTAGATCGTCTTCCTACTCGTTTTCTTTCTTTCTTTTTTTTTAACGGCGACACCGACATTGATGTTGCTAGTACCACCGAAGGTTGGAAAACCCCTCAGTGACTTTCTCAAATCGCATTGATGTTGGCAATATCATCAAATATTGAAAACTCACTGCTTGGAGTGAGAACCGAAACTGGATTGGCAGTACCCCTAGTTGGATCCCACCCCCATACAATTCAAGCCAAGCAACACATCGAGGTTCGGAAATTGAATATATTGGTTGTCCCTTATGTGGGTTTAGCGTCGAATATATGGATCATGTTTTATTCTCTTGTGATCTTGCACTTGAAGTGTGGAATCGTGTTATCCTATGGAGAGATGTTGATATTCCTAGATTTACAGGTTGGAACGATTGAATTACATGGTTCGACAATTGGCAATATGCGTCTCGTGATATAGATGTTGTAAAATATATCTATATGTTGTAAAAATGGGTCCCAACTGACCCAGCCCGTTAGGACCCGACCTATTTGAAAAATGAGACTCGTTCGACCCATGACCCGTTTTGACCCGAACCCGTTTGGGTCTCGACCGAACCTGGCTCGTTTGCCAGGCATAGTATTACAATGGTGAAATCATTATGGTTTTCTCCTGGTTCTTCAATCAATTTTGGGACTCGTTACAAGTACATTGGCTTTGATGAAGGCAGAGCATGCATATCTCGATTTGTTGTGTATCATGCATTAGATGTTTTGTAAGTTTTCTTAGTTCGGTTCAAGTTGGTAGTTATCAATTTGTTTTGTGTACACGAGTACAATTGATCAAATATGTTGGTTGTTTTAAGGTCTAGATCATTTGGTGGAAGAAGTTTGAATTTCTTTAATCAAATGCTTGAGGATCTAATACAATTGTAACATAACTAGATCTTCAAATCTATTTTAATTTTTAATTTTATTTTTATTTTTCCAAAAAAAAATAATGAAAATACCAAAAATACCAAATAAAATAACGAAGATAAACCACCTAAACTAAACCAGCAAAAGAAACGCAACAGCTTCCTAAAAACCAACTACCGCTACTAAAACAATTGTGCAAGAAGTAAAAAGATAACCAGAAACCAAACAACCAAAACCCTAACCAAACAAAAACCTAGAACACATACACGGACAAGACATGGCTAAATTACTTCTTTTAATTGGTCACGACCCCTTAACTGTTGAAATGTTCTTTTTCGTTCTTTCTTGTTTTTTTTTTTTTTACTAAAATAAAGATAACATATAATTAAGTCTTTTCATCGAGCGATGAATAAGACAAACAAAATACACTCAATCAGGATGCAAACCAAGACTCAGAAGCAAAAAATGTTCCCTAAAACTAAACAAAGAGGCAAAAGACTAAGCTAACTAAAGGGTAAAACCGACCCTCTAACAGCCCCACACCGACCGATCTTACGGTCAATATGTGAGAGAGAAATCGCATAACACATACTTAAAAGGAACGTGGGGCTGGGATTGAAACCAGGACACTAGCCCCAACCACTACCCTAAGCTAACTAAGTCTAAGCTTTTAACAATCGTAACATTAAAACGCACAAGGGATACAATCAAAGAACCACACCCAAAACAAATACCAAATCTAACCCAAAAACTATAAACATATAAACGAAACCAAAACCGCTTAAAAATTTACCCGATAACCGCTTTATCTTAATACCTTTACCTTTTAAAGGTAACGAACCCATTAATTTCTTTAGCAGTTCACAACCCCCTAACCCAACCCATGACCCCCTAACATGACCCGTGACCACGAACACCTATTTATTTAGAATTTATAGACCAAAGAATATACAGACTAAAAACTAAAAGTAAAAATTCTGGCACGAAGGTAACTTCTTTGAATCCCCCCGATCATTGAATCAAAATCACAAGTTAGGGGGCGTTTGGTTCAAGGATTTCAATTTTCAGGATTTGAAATTGTAGCGACCCGACAAAATCGTCATTGACGGCGCCGTTATCTTCGCACTTAAAATGTGGAGACACTATCTTTATGGAACCAAGAGTACTATCTTCACCGATCACAAAATTCTTCAACACATCTTCGATCAAAAGCACCTAAACATGAGACAACGACGGTGGATTGAAACTTTGAACGATTACGATTGTGAGCTTCGTTACCATCCGGGAAAGGCAAATGTAGTAGCCGATGCCTTAAGTCGAAAAGAAAGGACGGTGTCTCTCCGTGTCCGAGCTTTAAACATCACCATTCACACCAATCTCAATAGTCAAATTCGTGTAGCCCAAGACGAGGCTCTCAAGGATGAAAACACCTCTCTCGAACACTTGAACGTCCTCACCTCTCGATTCGAAGTTAAAGAAACCGGACTCCGATATTTCGCCAGAAGAATTTGGGTACCTAGTTATGGAGACTTGCGAAGCCTTATTTTAGACGAGGCCCATAAGTCAAGTTATTCGATTTACCCCGGTGCCAATAAGATGTACCACAACCTCAAAGAACAATATTGGTGGCCGAACATTAAAAGGGACGTCGCTACTTATATTGGAAAATGCCTAACTTGCTCCAAAGTCAAAGCCGAACATCAAAGACCGTCCGAACTACTTCAACAACCCGAAATCCCGCAATGGAAGTGGGAAAGGATAACGATGAATTTTATCACCAAACTACCAAAGACAGTGGGCGGTTACGATACTATTTGGGTCATTGTTGACCGACTCACCAAATCCGCACACTTCCTAGCTATGAAGGAAACCGACAACATGGAAAAACTTGCACAACTTTACATTAAGAAGATCATAGCCCGTCACGGTGTGCCCTTATCGATTATTTCCGACCGAGATGGCCGTTTTGTTTCTAGATTTTGGCGTACTTTACAAGAAGCGTTGGGAACGCGTTTAGACATGAGCACCGCATATCATCCACAAACTGACGGACAAAGCGAACGCACAATTCAAACTTTGGAAGACATGCTACGAGCTTGTGTTATCGACTTTGGATAAGCTTAGGATATGCACTTGCCTCTCGCCGAATTCTCCTACAACAATAGTTATCACGCGAGTATTAACGCCGCACCATTCGAAGCTTTATATGGCCGAAAATGTCGTTCATCTCTTTGTTGGGCCGAAGTAGGCGACACACAAATCACCGGACCCGAACTCATTCATGAAACAACCGAAAAGATCGTTCAAATCCGAGATAGGCTTAGGATGGCCCGTAGTCGTCAAAAGAGCTATACCGACAAAAGACGCAACGACCTCGAATTTCAAGTCGGTGACCGCGTAATGTTAAAAGTCGCGCCTTGGAAAGGTGTAATCTGTTTCGGGAAACGCGGGAAGCTAAATCCGCGGTATATTGGTCCTTTCGAAATCTTGGAGCGTGTTGGAACCGTTGCTTATCGTTTAGATCTTCCGCCTCAATTGAGCTCCGTTCATCCTACTTTCCATGTATCCAACTTGAAAAAGTGTCTTGTCGAACCCGATATCGTCATCCCTCTCGAGGAGCTTACCATTGATGACAAACTTCATTTCGTGGAGGAACCGGTTGAAATTGTGGACACCTCCGTCAAAACGTTAAAACAAAGCCGAATTCCAATTGTCAAGGTCCGTTGGAACGCCAAAAGGGGACCCGAGTTTACTTGGAAAAGACAAGATCAAATGCAAAAGGAAGTATCCTCATCTATTCGTGAATTCGAAAACGCAAGATCCCGAGGAAGAAACAACGACTACTACGAATACTTAAATTTCGGGACGAAATTTCTTTTAAGGAGTAGGTAATGTAACATCCCGCCTTTTTCCGTTTACTTACCGTTTATTTATTCTAAAGTCTGTTATATAATTATAACACCTTCCGTTAATACGCGTTTCTAAATTATCTTGTTTAGGAAATTCACGCACCCGCAACCGAACTCGAGGGACTAGTTTCGCCAATTGATCAAAGGTGTGACTAAATGGACTAGTCAACACCCACCACCTCTTTTCATTTTTCATTTCATTTTCCTTTTTCTTTAATACTTTCACTAAATTCTCTCAAACACCAATTCAAAGATTCATCATCTAAATCAAATCGAGCAAGCACCAATCCAAACAAATTACATATTCGGAATCCTTGCATCTTTCTCTTCGAAGCCATACTGTAGTGACCCGAACTTTTTCATGTTTATATATATTAATTGAGATTGATATTTAGATGATTAAATGTTTCCAACATGTTAAGCAATCAAACTTGTTAAGACTTGATTAATTGAAATATGTTTCATATAGACAATTGACCACCCAAGTTGACCGGCGATTCACGAACGTTAAAACTTGTAAAAACGACATGACGATATATATATGGATATACATATGGTTAACATGAGATTATGATAAGTAAGTATCTCCATAAGTATATTAACAATGAGTTATATACATATAAACAAGACTACTAACTTAAGGATTTCGAAACGAGACATATATGTAACGATTATCGTTGTAACGACATTTAAATGTATATATATCATATTAAGATATATTAATATATCATAATATCATGATAATATAATAATTTAACATCTCATTAGATATAATAAACAATGGGTTAACAACATTAATTGAGATCGTTAACTTAAAGGTTTCAAAACAACACTTACATGTAACGACTAACGATGACTTAACGACTCAGTTAAAATGTATATACATGTAGTGTATTTAGATGTATTAAAATATTTTTGGAAGACTTCAAGACATATATCAAAACACTCATACTTAACGAAAATGGTTACAGTTACTTTCCCATTCTTTTCTTTCATCAAGAATTCTAGTCGTATTTTTACCCGTATTATACACAGCTTCAAAACGTACTTACTATGGGTATATACCAATAGGAACTAGCATGGGATTCCACTCTTGATTATGTCATGTATGACTAATCAATTTTAACTTCTACCATGAGCTAGTCAACTAACTAGAACTCCTTTTAACCCCACTCACCACTCACCAATTACCACTCATCATTCACTCCATTTCACTTCCAATTCTCTTTCTAATTCTCTCTCAACACACACACACTATTATGAACGTATTTTTCCAGTAGTTAATCATCATCTTCATCAAAAATCACTTCAAGAATCAAGCTATAATCATCATAGGAAGAACACTTCAAGAACACTTCAAAAATCCCTTCAAGTTTACTAATTTACTTCCAAGCTTTCTAATCCATTCCAAGTAATCATCTAAGATCAAGAAACCTTTGTTATATACAGTAGGTTATCTTTCTTATTCAAGGTAATATTCATATTCAAACTTTGATTCAATTTCTATAACTATAAACTATCTTAATTCGAGTAAAAATCTTACTTGAACTTGTTTTTGTGTCATGATCCTACTTCAAGAACTTTCAAGCCATCCAAGATCCTTTGAAGCTAGATCATTTCTTGTCACTTCCAGTAGGTTTACCTACTAAACTTTAGGTAGTAATGATGTTCATAACATCATTCGATTCATATATATAAAACTATCTTATTCGAAGGTTTAAACTCGTAATCACTAGAACATAGTTTAGTTAATTCTAAATTTGTTCGCAAACAAAAGTTAATCCTTCTAACTTGACTTTTAAAATTAACTACACACATGTTCTATATCTATATGATATGCTAACTTAATGATTTAAAATCTGGAAACACGAAAAACACCGTAAAACCGGATTTACGCCGTCGTAGTAACACCGCGGGCTGTTTTGGGTTAGTTAATTAAAAACTATGATAAACTTTGATTTAAAAGTTGTTATTCTGAGAAAATGATTTTTATTATGAACATGAAACTATATCCAAAAATTATGGTTAAACTCAAAGTGGAAGTATGTTTTCTAAAATGGTCATCTAGACGTCGTTCTTTCGACTGAAATGACTACCTTTACAAAAATGACTTGTAACTTATTTTTCCGAATATAAACCTATACTTTTTCTGTTTAGATTCATAAAATAGAGTTCAATATGAAACCATAGCAATTTGATTCACTCAAAACGGATTTAAAATGAAGAAGTTATGGGTAAAACAAGATTGGATAATTTTTCTCATTTTAGCTACATGAAAATTGGTAACAAATCTATTCCAACCATAACTTAATCAACTTGTATTGTATATTATGTAATCTTGAGATACCATAGACACGTATACAATGTCTCGACCTATCATGTCGACACATCTATATATATTTCGGAACAACCATAGACACTCTATATGTGAATGTTGGAGTTAGCTATACAGGGTTGAGGTTGATTCCAAAATATGTATAGTTTGAGTTGTGATCAATACTGAGATACGTATACACTGGGTCGTGGATTGATTCAAGATAATATTTATCGATTTATTTCTGTATATCTAACTGTGGACAACTAGTTGTAGGTTACTAACGAGGACAGCTGATTTAATAAACTTAAAACATCAAAATATATTAAAAGTGTTGTAAATATATTTTGAACATACTTTGATATATATGTATATATTGTTATAGGTTCGTGAATCAACTAGTGGCCAAGTCTTACTTCCCGACGAAGTAAAAATCTGTGAAAGTGAGTTATAGTCCCACTTTTAAAATCTAATATTTTTGGGATGAGAATACATGCAGGTTTTATAAATGATTTACAAAATAGACACAAGTACGTGAAACTACATTCTATGGTTGAATTATCGAAATCGAATATGCCCCTTTTTATTAAGTCTGGTAATCTAAGAATTAGGGTACAGACACCCTAATTGACGCGAATCCTAAAGATAGATCTATTGCGTCTAACAAACCCCATCCAAAGTACCAGATGCTTTAGTACTTCGAAATTTATATCATATCCGAAGGGTGTCCCGGAATGATGGGGATATTCTTATATATGCATCTTGTTAATGTCGGTTACCAGGTGTTCACCATATGAATGATTTTTATCTCTATGTATGGGATGTGTATTGAAATATGAAATCTTGTGGTCTATTGTTACGATTTGATATATATAGGTTAAACCTATAACTCACCAACATTTTTGTTGACGTTTAAAGCATGTTTATTCTCAGGTGAATATTAAGAGCTTCCGCTGTTGCATACTAAAATAAGGACAATATTTGGAGTCCATGTTTGTATGATATTGTGTAAAAACTGCATTCAAGAAACTGATTTCGATGTAACATATTTGTATTGTAAACCATTATGTAATGGTCGTGTGTAAACAGGATATTTTAGATTATCATTATTTGATAATCTACGTAAAGCTTTTTAAACCTTCATTTATAAAATAAAGGTTATGGTTTGTTTTAAAAATGAATGCAGTCTTTGAAAAACGTCTCATATAGAGGTCAAAACCTCGCAACGAAATCAATTAATATGGAACGTTTTTAATCAATAAGAACGGGACATTTCAGTTGGTATCCGAGCGTTGGTCTTAGAGAACCAGAATTTTGCATTAGTGTGTCTTATCTAGTTTGTTAGGATGCATTAGTGAGTCTGGACTTCGACCGTGTTTACTTGAAAAATGATTGCTTAACAAATTTTGTTGGAAACTATATATTTTTAACATGTGAATATTATGTGATATATTAATCTCTTAACGCGTTTGATATTATGTGATAGATGTCTACCTCTAGAACAAGTCCCATTGACTCACCTAATAATAATGAAGAGTCAAATGTAAATTGGAATGATTCGTGGACTGATTCACAAGTTCCCGAAGAGGAACCGGAAGACGAGTCGGAACCAGAAGAAGAATCGGAACCGGAAGAAGAATCGGAACCGGATGAAGAAATAGAACCGGTGGGGGAAATAATAAAACGGTTAAGTAAAAGAAAATCCTCAACCAACCGACCAAGGTTAATTATGGTCAATGGTGTTTTCGCTAAGGAAACAAAATATTGGGAGGATTACCAATTCTCCGATGAATCGGATTCTGACGAGAATTCCGATGATGTTATAGAAATTACCCCAACTGAATTTAAAAAGGCAAAAGAAAATAATAAGGGAAAGGGCATAAAAATAGAGAAATCTAATTCCAACCCCGATGAACTTTATATGTATCGTCAACCCCCGAAGTCCTTAAGTTGTAACAATGACCCGGGAACCTCTAAACCACCAGGTTTTTCTAAACCAATGTGGATAACGACGGCTCGTATTAGGGGAACATCATATATCCCTAGAAACTTGGCAAAACGAACCAAAACCGAAGAAGAAGAAGAAACAAGCGAGTCGGAATAAGATAGTTGTATTCGTGTGGTGTAATATAAGTAATATAGTGTGCTTATGCTTTATGATATATGTAAAAATTGCTTGTATTAATAAGTATTTTTTTTATGAATCTAACTCTTGTCTATTTTACAGTATAAAAACACAAAATGGATAGACAACCCAATATTTTAAGAGACCTACCCGGAGACATGATTGATGAAATCTTGTCTAGAGTCGGTCAGAATTCTTCGGCACAACTATTTAAGGCGAGATCAGTTTGTAAGACATTCGAAGAACGTTCCAAGAATGCCTTGGTTTATAAAAGGCTTTCGTTCGAAAGATGGGGGATATCACATTGGGAAATCCATAAATTACGATGTGTTTACTTTGACGCATATATTGCGGGGAACCCAAATGCTATTTTACGCAATGGGTTAAGAAATTATTTTGACTCAATATATCCGAATATTGGACTTCGTGATTTAGAAAAAGCGGCTAACATGCAACATAAAGAAGCATGTTATGCTTACGGATTAGTAATGTTCGCTTCTCACCAAAGTGAGAACAAGAACATCGGCCTACAACTATTAAACAAAACGTTCCCACAAGTGACGGAGTCGGTAATTGGGGTAAGAAATGAGGTTTTTAGATTGTTACGGGACTGTTGGACATTACGTAACCCTCGTCCCTTTGACGACGTTACAACACGCTGTCTTATCAACGGCCATAACGGTTATGTTCCACAAGACCAAGGATGGGAAGTAATCCTAGTAAAACCAGAATGCATGACTTGTTTCTGGACGTATGAATTACGTGTCTTTATTGCCTTTGCTGAACGACTTGTGTACTAGCTAGAATTATCTTCACAACCATCTTGTATCAAATTTATTGTGTGCTATATTTCATGCTATATGTAAAATAAGCGGTATTGTAAGTTTGTAAAATATTGTGTAAAAGTTTGAACGCGAAATATTATTATAATCAGTTTTTCATATAGAATTGTAGTAGTTGAATTGTATATTAGCTACTAAGTATGAACTTAACGGGTAGGTACTACCCGAATTTAAACTTATAAAACGCTAATATAAAGAAAAAATTTTTATAAATGAGTTCATATTATGCTACGAAATACTATTAACTACTCTTAATATTCTGTATGATTAACTTGTTCCATTTGACTATTTTGAAGGAAATGGCACCGACTACTCGACACACCGTGAATATGAATGAAGAGGAATTCCGTACTTTTCTAGCTTCAAACATAGCCGCAGTACATGCTGCGCTACATACCAACAATAACCTTGGATCTAGCAGTACAGAAAATCGTGTAGGATGCACCTACAAAGAATTCACTGCCTGCAAACCTTTGGAATTTGATGGAACCGAAGGACCGATCGGATTGAAACGGTGGACCGAGAAGGTCGAATCGGTGTTTGCCATAAGTAAGTGTACTGAAGAGGACAAAGTAAAGTACGCTACGCATACCTTCACAGGTTCTGCGTTAACATGGTGGAATACCTATCTAGAGCAAGTGGGACAAGACGATGCGTACGCACTACCGTGGTCAGCATTCAAGCACTTGATGAACGAGAAGTACCGTCCCAGAACCGAGGTCAATAAGCTCAAGACAGAACTTAGAGAGTTACGAAGCCAAGGATTTGATATTACCACGTACGAAAGACGATTCACAGAATTGTGCCTATTGTGTCCGGGAGCATTCGAAGATGAGGAAGAGAAGATCGACGCGTTTGTGAAAGGATTACCGGAAAGAATCCAAGAAGATATAAGTTCACACGAGCCCACCTCCATACAACAGGCATGTAGAATGGCTCACAAACTAGTGAACCAGATTAAAGAAAGAATTAAAGAACAGACTACTGAAGAGGCCAATGTGAAGCAAGTCAAAAGAAAGTGGGAGGAAAACGGTGATAAGAATCACCAATACAACAAAAACAACAATTACAACAATAATCGCAACAATTATCCCAACAATCGCAACATCAATCGCAACTACAACAAACGGCCCAACAACAACAACAACAACAACAACAACAACAACAACAACAACAACAACAACTACAACAATCATCCCAACAATAATAATAACCGCAACAACAACAACAATCAGAAGCAGCTATGCCAAAGGTGTGAAAAGTATCACTCGGGGTTCTGCACCAAATTTTGCAACAAGTGTAAAAGAAATGGTCATAGCGCGGCGAAGTGTGAGGTCTACGGACCAGGGGTTAATAGAACGAAAGGAACAAATGGTGTCGGAACGAGTAATGGCGGAGCAAGTAGTGTCGGAGCAAGTTATGCCAATGTAGTTTGTTATAAATGTGGAAAACCGGGCCACATTATTAGAAATTGCCCGAACCAGGAGAACACGAATGGACAAGGCCGCGGAAGAGTTTTCAATATTAATGCGGCAGAGGCACAGGAAGACCCGGAGCTTGTTACGGGTACGTTTCTTATTGACAATAAATCTGCTTACGTTTTATTTGATTCGGGTGCGGATAGAAGCTATATGAGTAGAGATTTTTGTGCTAAATTAAGTTGTCCATTGACGCCTTTGGATAGTAAATTTTTACTCGAATTAGCAAATGGTAAATTAATTTCAGCAGATAATATATGTCGGAATCGAGAAATTAAACTGGTTAGCGAAACATTTAAGATTGACTTGATACCAGTAGAGTTAGGGAGTTTTGATGTGATAATCGGTATGGACTGGTTGAAAGAAGTGAAAGCAGAGATCGTTTGTTACAAAAATGCAATTCGCATTATACGAGAAAAAGGAAAACCCTTAATGGTGTACGGAGAAAAGGGCAACACGAAGCTACATCTTATTAGTAATTTGAAGGCACAAAAACTAATAAGAAAAGGTTGTTATGCTGTTCTAGCACACGTCGAGAAAGTACAAACTGAAGAAAAGAGCATCAATGATGTTCCCGTCGAAAAAGAATTTCCCGATGTATTTCCGAAAGAATTACCGGAATTACCCCCACATCGATCCGTTGAATTTCAAATAGATCTTGCACCAGGAGCTGCACCAATAGCTCGTGCTCCTTACAGACTCGCACCCAGCGAGATGAAAGAACTGCAAAGCCAATTACAAGAACTTTTAGAGCGTGGTTTCATTCGACCAAGCACATCACCGTGGGGAGCTCCTGTTTTGTTTGTCAAGAAGAAAGATGGTACATTCAGGTTGTGTATCGACTACCGAGAGTTGAACGAACTTACCATCAAGAACCGTTACCCACTACCGAGAATCGACGACTTATTTGATCAACTACAAGGCTCGTCTGTTTATTCAAAGATTGACTTACGTTCCGGGTATCATCAAATACGGGTGAAAGAAGATGATATTCCAAAGACTGCTTTCAGAACACGTTACGGTCATTACGAGTTTATGGTCATGCCATTTGGTTTAACTAATGCACCAGCTGTGTTCATGGACCTTATGAACCGAGTGTGTGGACCATACCTTGACAAGTTTGTCATTGTTTTCATTGATGACATACTTATTTACTCAAAGAATGACCAAGAACACGGTGAACATTTGAGAAAGGTGTTAGAAGTATTGAGGAAGGAAGAATTGTACGCTAAGTTTTCAAAGTGTGCATTTTGGTTGGAAGAAGTTCAATTCCTCAGTCACATAGTGAACAAAGAAGGTATTAAGGTGGATCCGGCAAAGATAGAAACTGTTGAAAAGTGGGAAACCCCGAAAACTCCGAAACACATACGCCAGTTTTTAGGACTAGCTGGTTACTACAGAAGGTTCATCCAAGACTTTTCCAGAATAGCAAAACCCTTGACTGCATTAACGCATAAAGGGAAGAAATTTGAATGGAATGATGAACAAGAGAAAGCGTTTCAGTTATTGAAGAAAAAGCTAACTACGGCACCTATATTGTCATTGCCTGAAGGGAATGATGATTTTGTGATTTATTGTGATGCATCAAAGCAAGGTCTCGGTTGTGTATTAATGCAACGAACGAAGGTGATTGCTTATGCGTCTAGACAATTGAAGATTCACGAGCAAAATTATACGACGCATGATTTGGAATTAGGCGCGGTTGTTTTTGCATTAAAGACTTGGAGGCACTACTTATATGGGGTCAAAAGTATTATATATACCGACCACAAAAGTCTTCAACACATATTTAATCAGAAACAACTGAATATGAGGCAGCGTAGGTGGATTGAATTGTTGAATGATTACGACTTTGAGATTCGTTACCACCCGGGGAAGGCAAATGTGGTAGCCGATGCCTTGAGCAGGAAGGACAGAGAACCCATTCGAGTAAAATCTATGAATATAATGATTCATAATAACCTTACTACTCAAATAAGGGAGGCGCAACAAGGAGTTTTAAAAGAAGGAAATTTAAAGGATGAAATACCCAAAGGATCGGAGCAGCATCTTAATATTCGGGAAGACAGAACCCGGTATAGGGCTGAAAGGATTTGGGTACCAAAATTTGGAGATATGAGAGAAATGGTACTTAGAGAAGCTCATAAAACCAGATACTCAATACATCCTGGAACGGGGAAGATGTACAAGGATCTCAAGAAACATTTTTGGTGGCCGGGTATGAAAGCCGATGTTGCTAAATACGTAGGAGAATGTTTGACGTGTTCTAAGGTCAAAGCTGAGCATCAGAAACCATCAGGTCTACTTCAACAACCCGAAATCCCGAAATGGAAATGGGAAAACATTACCATGGATTTCATCACTAAATTGCCAAGGACTGCAAGTGGTTTTGATACTATTTGGGTAATAGTTGATCGTCTCACCAAATCAGCACACTTCCTACCAATAAGAGAAGATGACAAGATGGAGAAGTTAGCACGACTGTATTTGAAGGAAGTCGTCTCCAGACATGGAATACCAATCTCTATTATCTCTGATAGGGATGGCAGATTTATTTCAAGATTCTGGCAGACATTACAGCAAGCATTAGGAACTCGTCTAGACATGAGTACTGCCTATCATCCACAAACTGATGGGTAGAGCGAAAGGACGATACAAACGCTTAAAGACATGCTACGAGCATGTGTTATTGATTTCGGAAACAGTTGGGATCGACATCTACCGTTAGCAGAATTTTCCTACAACAACAGCTACCATTCAAGCATTGAGATGGCGCCGTTTGAAGCACTTTATGGTAGAAAGTGCAGGTCTCCGATTTGTTGGAGTGAAGTGGGGGATAGACAGATTACGGGTCCGGAGATTATACAAGAAACTACCGAGAAGATCATCCAAATTCAACAACGGTTGAAATCGCCCAAAGTCGACAAAAGAGCTACGCTGACATTAAAAGAAAAGATATAGAATTTGAAATTGGAGAGATGGTCATGCTTAAAGTTGCACCTTGGAAAGGCGTTGTTCGATTTGGTAAACGAGGGAAATTAAATCCAAGGTATATTGGACCATTCAAGATTATTGATCGTGTCGGACCAGTAGCTTACCGACTTGAGTTACCTCAACAACTCGCGGCTGTACATAACACTTTCCACGTCTCGAATTTGAAGAAATGTTTTGCTAAAGAAGATCTCACTATTCCGTTAGATGAAATCCAAATCAACGAAAAACTTCAATTCATCGAAGAACCCGTCGAAATAATGGATCGTGAGGTTAAAAGACTTAAGCAAAACAAGATACCAATTGTTAAGGTTCGATGAAATGCTCGTAGAGGACCCGAGTTCACCTGGGAGCGTGAAGATCAGATGAAGAAGAAATACCCGCATCTATTTCCAGAAGATTCGTCAACACCTTCAACAGCTTAAAATTTCGGGACAAAATTTATTTAACGGGTAGGTACTGTAGTGACCCGAACTTTTCCATGTTTATATATATTAATTGAGATTGATATTTAGATGATTAAATGTTTCCAACATGTTAAGCAATCAAACTTGTTAAGACTTGATTAATTGAAATATGTTTCATATAGACAATTGACCACCCAAGTTGACCGGCGATTCACGAACGTTAAAACTTGTAAAAACTACATGATGATATATATATGGATATACATATGGTTAACATGAGATTATGATAAGTAATTATCTCCATAAGTATATTAACAATGAGTTATATACATATAAACAAGACTACTAACTTAAGGATTTCGAAACGAGACATATATGTAACGATTATCGTTGTAACGACATTTAAATGTATATATATCATATTAAGATATATTAATATATCATAATATCATGATAATATAATAATTTAACATCTCATTAGATATAATAAACAATGGGTTAACAACATTAATTGAGATCGTTAACTTAAAGGTTTCAAAACAACACTTACATGTAACGACTAACGATGACTTAACGACTCAGTTAAAATGTATATACATGTAGTGTATTTAGATGTATTAAAATACTTTTGGAAGACTTCAAGACATATATCAAAACACTCATACTTAACGAAAATGGTTACAGTTACTTTCCCATTCTTTTCTTTCATCAAGAATTCTAGTCGTATTTTTACCCGTATTATACACAGCTTCAAAACATACTTACTATGGGTATATACCAATAGGAACTGGCATGGGATTCCACTCTTGATTATGTCATGTATTACTAATCAATTTTAACTTCTACCATGAGCTAGTCAACTAACTAGAACTCCTTTTAACCCCACTCACCACTCACCAATTACCACTCATCATTCACTCCATTTCACTTCCAATTCTCTTTCTAATTCTCTCTCAACACACACACACTATTATGAACGTATTTTTCCAGTAGTTAATCATCATCTTCATCAAAAATCACTTCAAGAATCAAGCTATAATCATCATAGGAAGAACACTTCAAGAACACTTCAAAAATCCCTTCAAGTTTACTAATTTACTTCCAAGCTTTCTAATCCATTCCAAGTAATCATCTAAGATCAAGAAACCTTTGTTATATACAGTAGGTTATCTTTCTTATTCAAGGTAATATTCATATTCAAACTTTGATTCAATTTCTATAACTATAAACTATCTTAATTCGAGTAAAAATCTTACTTGAACTTGTTTTTGTGTCATGATCCTACTTCAAGAACTTTCAAGCCATCCAAGATCCTTTGAAGCTAGATCATTTCTTGTCACTTCCAGTAGGTTTACCTACTAAACTTGAGGTAGTAATGATGTTCATAACATCATTCGATTCATATATATAAAACTATCTTATTCGAAGGTTTAAACTCGTAATCACTAGAACATAGTTTAGTTAATTCTAAACTTGTTCGCAAACAAAAGTTAATCCTTCTAACTTGACTTTTAAAATTAACTACACACATGTTCTATATCTATATGATATGCTAACTTAATGATTTAAAACCTGGAAACACGAAAAACACCGTAAAACCGGATTTACGCCGTCGTAGTAACACCGCGGGCTGTTTTGGGTTAGTTAATTAAAAACTATGATAAACTTTGATTTAAAAGTTGTTATTCTGAGAAAATGATTTTTATTATGAACATGAAACTATATCCAAAGATTATGGTTAAACTCAAAGTGGAAGTATGTTTTCTAAAATGGTCATCTAGACGTCGTTCTTTCGACTGAAATGACTACCTTTACAAAAATGACTTGTAACTTATTTTTCCGACTATAAACCTATACTTTTTCTGTTTAGATTCATAAAATAGAGTTCAATATGAAACCATATCAATTTGATTCACTCAAAACGGATTTAAAATGAAGAAGTTATGGGTAAAACAAGATTGGATAATTTTTCTCATTTTAGCTACATGAAAATTGGTAACAAATCTATTCCAACCATAACTTAATCAACTTGTATTGTATATTATGTAATCTTGAGATACCATAGACACGTATACAATGTCTCGACCTATCATGTCGACACATCTATATATATTTCGGAACAACCATAGACACTCTATATGTGAATGTTGGAGTTAGCTATACAGGGTTGAGGTTGATTCCAAAATATGTATAGTTTGAGTTGTGATCAATACTGAGATACGTATATACTGGGTCGTGGATTGATTCAAGATAATATTTATCGATTTATTTCTGTATATCTAACTGTGGACAACTAGTTGTAGGTTACTAACGAGGACAGCTGATTTAATAAACTTAAAACATCAAAATATATTAAAAGTGTTGTAAATATATTTTGAACATACTTTGATATATATGTATATATTGTTATAGGTTCATGAATCAACTAGTGGCCAAGTCTTACTTCCCGACGAAGTAAAAATCTGTGAAAGTGAGTTATAGTCCCACTTTTAAAATCTAATATTTTTGGGATGAGAATACATGCAGGTTTTATAAATGATTTACAAAATAGACACAAGTACGTGAAACTACATTCTATGGTTGAATTATCGAAATCGAATATGCCCCTTTTTATTAAGTCTGGTAATCTAAGAATTAGGGAACAGACACCCTAATTGATGCGAATCCTAAAGATAGATCTATTGCGCCTAACAAACCCCATCCAAAGTACCAGATGCTTTAGTACTTCGAAATTTATATCATATCCGAAGGGTGTCCCGGAATGATGGGGATATTCTTATATATGCATCTTGTTAATGTCGGTTACCAGGTGTTCACCATATGAATGATTTTTATCTCTATGTATGGGATGTGTATTGAAATATGAAATCTTGTGGTCTATTGTTACGATTTGATATATATAGGTTAAACCTATAACTCACCAACATTTTTGTTGACGTTTAAAGCATGTTTATTCTCAGGTGAATATTAAGAGCTTCCGCTGTTGCATACTAAAATAAGGACAAGATTTGGAGTCCATGTTTGTATGATATTGTGTAAAAACTGCATTCAAGAAACTGATTTCGATGTAACATATTTGTATTGTAAACCATTATGTAATGGTCGTGTGTAAACAGGATATTTTAGATTATCATTATTTGATAATCTACGTAAAGCTTTTTAAACCTTCATTTATAAAATAAAGATTATGGTTTGTTTTAAAAATGAATGCAGTCTTTGAAAAACGTCTCATATAGAGGTCAAAACCTCGCAACGAAATCAATTAATATGAAACGTTTTTAATCAATAAGAACGGGACATTTCACATACCGATTACTTCTCATTTGGGTAACTTTCTAAAATCACTAGATTTTGTGTTCTTGATGATTTTTACTTGTAAAAGTGTTAATTAGTGTCTATGGTTCAAGTCTAACATGAATATGTGGTTTATATGTTCGATCTCGTTATTTTAAGCAACTAGCATGAACTTGAATTTTGGTATGTTTGATTTGGTGATTTGGTTGCTTGAATGTTGTTAAATGTTATAGGTGCATGTTTTAATTGTGTTACTAGTATCACTAGCTTTAATTTGATGTGTAGGTTGTTTTAGAAAACTTCATAAACTTGATTATTGATTTTGGTGATGTTGGTTAGGGTTTGATAGAACTAAATGTGAACATTTAATGCATTGAATGCCATGAATTGTTGTTGGTAAGTGTTTAGTTTCATTGTATGCGTAATTATCTACGAAACGGCGTATCACATGTGTGCATTTAATTCTCAAATCATAATTGTGCATTTATGAAATTGAAGCCTTAATGATGAGCATTAATTGATCATTTAAATTGGAAAATCGATAATTGCAAATGATGTTTTCGATTGATGAAGCGTGTTTAGTTGTGTTCCTTGTCAAATTACCTTTCCAATGATATAAGATACGTGTTCTAAGTGTTTACGGTTTGTGAATTGTGCTAAATTGAAGATTGAATTTTGACTTGAACAATTGAAACTGACCAGGCACCAGACCACGTTATATGTCGCGGCGCGGCCCTCCTTGGTCGCGGCGCGGCATTTGCCGTGTTTGGCTTCTGACCTACTTTGTCAAATTTCGAAAAAGCTTGCTATGCTACGCACCTCCGATTCACATGTAACTTGTTCTAACATGCTTATATATGAATAAAAACCTCAGAAAAATAGTTCGGGACCCGACCCGAACGTGTTGACTTTTTCGTTGACTTTGACCGGACCAAAGTTGACTTTTAACCAAACTTAACCAAATGTTTGTACAATCGTTCTAACATGCTTTTATACTTGTATCTTGCATGAAACGTGACAACTTGACTCACATGCTATAGTAATCGAGTCGTAACGAGCCATAGGACTAATTGAACACTTTGACCGACCGTGTTTACCGATATTGATACAAACCTATTTGTTTAGGTGAAGACTAGCATTCATTCTTGCACACGTTTACTTGTTGAAGTACTTTTACATACGTGCACTCAAGGTGAGATCATAGTCCCACTTTTACTCTTTTGAACTTACATTTGGGATGAGAAAACATAAACGTTTCTTTTTACTAAGTGAACACAAGTACAGGAAAACAAACATTCTACATACGAGTTTAGAACAAAATCCACAATTCGATTATCATTATTTACACTTGCCTAGTGTAAGCGAGAACTTATGTTGTATGGATCCATATGGGTTTGACAAACCCTCATTCAGACGGTTCGCTACCGTCTACGAATGAAATATATTTTCGAGAAACAGTGTATGTTCTAACACTATTGTGATGGGGTTCTATGGAAGGAATGTTAAGCCTTGATAATTGGGTGCTCGTGATAACAATTTTTGGAATGGATAACTATTATTTCAATGATATAAATCTTGTAGTTCATTTGTACTTACTTACTTAAACCTATGATTTCACCAACGTTTTCGTTGACAGATTTCTATGTTTTTCTCAGGTCCTTGAACGTTTTGTGATACATGCTTCCGCTCATTACTTTTGATATTTGCTTGGATGTCAAGTATACATGCATGCATGGAGCGTCTTTTGACTTTATCTAAAATTGTGTCGTATAGGTTTCAAGTGTACTTATAACTTAGTATCGTAACTTTTGGTTGAACAATTCTTGTAAACTTTGAAACACTCTTACATTTGAAATGAATGCGACATATCTTTGGTCAAACGTTATTTTAAAGGCTTATGACCACGTAACGGGACCTAAGTAGACGGCGCTGTCAATGACGATTTTGTCGGGTCGCTACAGAAATTCCATGGGATTTGAAATCCCACAGGATTTGAAATCCCGGGATTTAAAATATTATCTTCTGTTTAGTTTTAGGTTTTTAAATCTCAGAATTTGTAACGCGAACCCGAAACTGGAACGCGGTCGCAAAATGCAAGCCCAAAATCGAAATGTGAACCTGAAACGCGAACTCGAAACGCGAACCCAAAATCGGAACCCGAAACGCGAACCCGAAACGCGGACCCGAAAAGCGAATCCGAAACACGAACCCGAAACGTAAACGCGAAACGTAAATCTTAAACGTAAAATCATAGAACATGGGATTTCAAATCCCTCATATATACAAAGGATTTTCAAATCCTTCATCTATGAGATTTCATGGGATTTGAAATGCAAATCTCTGCAACCAAATCCTCCAACCAAACATCAGATTTCAAGGAATTTGAAATGCAAATTCCTCCAAATCCCACGAACCAAACGCCCCCTTAAAGTTCCTTAGCTCCCAATTGGGGGTTTTCAGCAGTGGCGATTCTAGGATCAAAACCCAATGGGGTCCCAAAAATTTATTCGATAACTTTCTTGCACAAAATATTGAATGTGTCGGGTCAAATCGGGTCGGGTCAGATCGGGCCAAAAACATAAACATAAAATTGAATAATACTAGCAAAATATAAGATTGTTCATATGCAGTAGCAATTAATGGAATAGACAGTAGCAATTTCACAATAGCAGTTTTAAAGTAGCAATGGCCTATACAATAGCAATTTTACAATAATATTTTAACTCATGGCCTATACAATATCAATTTTACAATAATAATTTTAAATTGCAATTTTACAACTTATTATCAATATGAATCGCATAACATTAACATTAGCTGTAAAATTGCAGTTTCCTCTAACTTTTTAAAAATAATAAGTTAGATAATTATGAGTGATGAGTGATGAGATTCATATACTTTAACTATTACAAATATCTTTACCATTACACATACATCTTACTTGCAACCATATAATGAATTCACTATAAGTACTCACAATAAAACATATACTACCTCCGTCCCACCAGAAGTGTCCACTTTGACTTTTGACAGTCTTTATTTGTCAACTTTGACTATAAATATTTATGTTCGTGTTATATAATATTTGATGAAAATTATATGAATGGATTGAGTTTTAATTGTGTTTTCATTGATATAACTTTCATCAAGTATTATATAATACCAACAAAAAATATCTAAAGTCAAAGTTGAATAAGGAAGACTGGAAAAAGTCACAGTGGACACTTCTGATGGGACGGAGGGAGTATATTTCAACATAAAAATCACACATAATTGTCATAATATATGTTTGATAGTAAATTTAAAAAGTTGTGTTCATTCTTAGACAAATATTACACATTCTGGTGGAAGAATTTTAAATCATGTCATGTTATATAACGTTTTTGTTTTCATTATATATATTTGAAAATATTATAGGATTTCTTAAATATCTAATGGATATCCATAAACCCATTTAATCTACTAGATATGAATATAGATGGATGAACTAAATTTAAATAGATATGAATATGAATATGAATGAATAAAAACTAAATGGATATGGATATGGTCTTACCCTCACCCGATACATATCAGATCTATTGACATCCTAGGATGAAGGATTGAAGATGAAACCATAAGAAATTGTGATGTAGAAAGAAGTAAAAAATAATTAGAATTGAAATTTGACAAGAGTTTGTTTATTTTTATATATACTATATTCAATGGCTCATTCTAAAAATAATAAGTGGGCTAACTTCAAACACTTTACTAGTCGAAACTATTAAACTATAATCTCCAAAAATTTATGGGGTCCCATTATTATATTTAGTGGTGTCCTATAAAAAAAAAAAAAAATTTGTGATAGATCTCGAAAAACTAGTGGTGTCACAGGACCCCGTAAGGGTTCACCTAAACTCGCCACTGATTTTCAGACATTGTAAATAAATATATATACTTCGTAATATGTATATGCCCCAATTATACAAAAACCAAAAATACACTATGTACAACTACATTAAAGTACTATTATATTATTTGCAACTATACAACCATACATACAGCTAAATCACAATCACCGAGCATTGTACAGCTCACCAGAAATAATATAAACATAAAATTAGTAAATATACGATTTCAAATATTACATACAGATATTATTATAATTATATTATTATTATTATTATTATTATAAAATCAAATTATTATTCATTATTCATATTAATTATATTAATAATATATCATAATATACGGAGTATATTGTGTATAAATATAAAAAAACGTATATAATTTCCATCATCATGATCATCAAACTAAATATATGAATTTAATTTTAATTCACATAATAACAACAATAAATAAAATAATGTAGTAAATATCATGAACAACCAAAAAACGACACCGTTTATCGACGGCAACGAGTGATTGTGCTACAACCACGTGAGTAAGGGTTAGCTTGAGCGCCACGTCGGCAGTTGTAGTACGACGCGCCACGTCTCGAACACGGAACATTGTTTCTACTAAGCGCACCGTAACTGATGTAACGCTTGTTAGTTGCTAAAATACGCCTGTTAATTTCACTGTCCATTGCAAACTCATCCACGTCATCATTGTCGTTTATGTTCAGATCTCCACCTTCAGCTATACATTCGGCCATAGATCCACGGCAGCCGGAAGCGGTGGTCGGAATCCAGGAGAGAGAGTGGTCCCCAGACGCATCAACGGCTGGGAATGAGAGTGTGAAGATGTGAATGGTAAGGATTGCAGCGCAAATCACGAGAATATTTGCGGATTTAAACATTTTTTGGGTTTCTCTCTCCAGAAACTGTTCCTTTTTTGTTTGAATTTGTTTTCTCTCTCTAGTTTTTTTTCAAGTGAAAAGGTTGTGGAAATAACATGAAAAGAGTTAACAGAATGAGTGGTGGTGTGAAGGATCCAAAAAGGAGGTTTTAAAGGAGAGAGGTGTTGTTGACAGATGAGAGAAATTAGAAATATACTTGCATTTTGACCCTCAACTTTTAAGTGTAAACTTATCCCCCCTTCATCTTTTTGTATAATTGGTTTAAGTAGAAGTTCTTTTTTCAAATTATATTATATTATTTGAGATGAATTATATTATATTATATTTGCATTGAAATGAACTGCGAAAAAAGCTTTCTTTTATTTCTTCAATACGACGAAAAACTTTATGAATATAGCTCATATGTTGCGGATAATTATAAGAGAAAATTGCGCGGATAGTCCCTGTGGTTTGTACCACCCAGCTTGGATGGACGAAGTTGCTGTTTTGAGTGTGGATAGTCCTTGTGACTTAAAAGTGGAGCAATGATAGTCCAGTTCACTAACACTGTTAATTTTTTCCGTTAAAACTGAATCATGTGCCAAGCATGTGAGGGTATTTTTGTCATTTACAGGAGTTTCATCAACTCAATTATTTATATTTATATTTATATTTAATAAATAAATATAAATACAATATAAATAAATATAAATAGAAATAGAAATTAATTATATATAATATATAATATGTAATTATATATATTCATAAACAAATCATACGCGAACAAATAAATAATTTAATGAAATTCATCTTTTCAATCACTTTGTCAATTGTGGGGAAATCACAAACAAATAAATAAATTCATAAAAACTAACTTTACGTTTCATCTTTTCAATTCTAAACAAATAAATACAAATCCTTCTTTTAATATTTATAACTTCGATCTGATTCATCTTCGATATTTGAAACTTCAATCAAGGTTTGATACAAATCCTTCTTTTGCTTCGAATCCTTCTTTTAATACAAATCAAGGTTTGAAACTTCGATCTCTGATTCATCTTCGTTGCACTAGATCTGGAAGAAACAAAGATAAAATGATGGAGGGTTTGCTTCGATTTTTGATATTTTCCGATTACCAGAATTGTAGTTATAAAGGTTCAAACCTTGATACAAGATCTGGGTTTTTTGATAAATAGCACCGAACAATCAGTCTCTTTCATACTTTATTTGCTTTGATTAAATATGAAAATAAAAATATAAATAAGTTAGTTTGGTGCTTTTAAAAAGGATAAAAATAATAAGTAAATTTGGTTACAGATCTGCAAGTTTGATTACAACTCAATTTAGGGTTTTAATTTGAGGTTATGAATTTAGGATTTTGTTTCGGTTTATAATGTTTAATTTTGAGTAACGGCTAGGGTTTTTGGGTTTTTGCATATTGTGTTTGTGAAGAGGGTTTTTAACAGAGGGTTTTTGCATATTGGGTTCGAAAATTGAATCGCCCCTTTACAAAAATCGAATTTAATCCCATGGTTTAGATATGTAGTGTTTGCGTTTATGATTTTGGGTTTTTGGGTTTTTGCATATGACCACCACCTGATGTCGACCGAATTTAATCCCATGATTTTGGGTTTATACATATTGTTTTTGGGTTTTTGCATCTGACGTGGGAAGAACAAGTTATTTAATTTGGATTGAGTTTGAACATCAATACAGAAGGTTTTCTAAATTTGGATTGAGTTTGATGTGGGAAGAATAAGTTGCAGATTTATTTGTGTTTGAGTTCAGTTATTTAATTTGTTTGGGTGTTGTAATTTATTTGTGGCTAGATGATATAATGGTTAAAGATGAAGAAAAAATGAAAAGGGATGAACAAGATAAGTAAGGATGAGGAAGGATAAATGACAAAAATACCATCACATGCTTGTCACATGATTCAGTTTTAACGGAAAAATTAACAGTGTTAGTGAACTGGACTATCCTTGCTCCACTTTTAAGTCACAAGGACTACCCACACTCAAAACAGCAACTTCATCTATCCAAGCTGGGTGGTACAAACCACGGGGACTATCCGCACAATTTTCTCTAATTATAAACATCATATGCGTATGTGTTCAAATGACTTTATGGAAATCAAGATGAGATGTGGGAATTTTTTGGCAGGATAGTACTTTTTTCAAATACCTTTATCGTAGTGGTATGGTTCAAATTTTTTTTTTGAACCAGCATATTTGGATTTTGAAATTCCGGGACCCCCTAACACGTCATAAAAAAAATAGAAAAGTTGGCAGACCGACATGGTAACGGATTTTGAAATTCCGCGGCCTCCCTGCGATTGATAGCCATCTGAAAAAGGTGAAGGGTGGTAGGATCAAGATGGAAGTAACCAATCGGGGGGAAACGGGGGGAAGCAAAAATTATTTTATTTTTTTCGTTTTTTGAAAAAACTTTGTTCACGAACATTATAGATTGGATGAAAATATGAACATTTAATAAAGACACTTTGTGATAAATGTTTTTATTTTGGCGGAAAAACGCTCGAAGAAGTAATATATAACAATTATCGTGTTTTTCGAGCGTATGTTGAGATTTTAGGTATTAGGGTTTAGATATTAGGGTTTAGATATCATGGTTTATAGGGTTTAGATATTTGAGTTTAGAAATTTAGGGTTTAGGGTTTAGATTTAGGGTTTAGATTTAGGATTTGGATTGAGTTTTTAACACGAACGGTTTAGAGTTTAGGGTTTAGGGTTTAGGGTTTGGTGTTTTGGGTTTATGGAATAAACTCAAAACACCAAACCCTAAACCCTAAACCCTAAACTCTAAATCGGGCTAAATTTTACTTCACAAAACATGGAAAAAAAAACGTTCACATTCTTCACGAACAATATTATCTTGAATGTTATTTTTGTCGATCGTTTTCCCGCCTAAATAATAACATTCATCACGAAGTGTTTTTTCTAAATGTTCATATTTTCGTGTGATCTTGATGCTGGAAAAAAAATTTCAAAAAAAACGAATTTTTTTTTTGCTTCCCCCCGATTGGTTACTTCCCCATTGATCCAGGTGAAGGAAACTTTTGTACTTTTTTATGACGTGTTACGGATTCCCAGAATTTTAAAATCCTGATATACTTGTTCAACATTTTTTCTTTTTGGCCATACCGCTACGATAAAAGTGTTTGAAAAAGGTACTGTCTCTCAAAAAAAATTCATCATGTTAGATATCTACCCACAAGGTCAATCATAAAATTAGATATTTCATTTTATCTTAAAAAAAAGGAAACATAGTACTGTAAACATTACGTTAATATATGATCATGTACTCCATATATGGAAAACATTGTCATATATACTTTTTAAGTTAGTGTGGTTAGCGTATATTGATTTTTAGTGTTAATATACACTGTTATTAAATTCTGGAATGGAAGATCTAGTTAGGATTAGCAAATACAAATATCATATACAAACTTAGATCCTTAATTAAAAAGGTACGATAATGTATTACATTGATTATTCTTGAGTTGAATTAATATGATTAATGATACCGCAACCCGCATGCGCACCTCATATGCATGCGGGCGCTTAATAGTGTGTGTATGCGTGTGCTTGTGTGCGGTATGCGGTATGCGGATTGTATCTGATTCCTTTGTTCCCGGTACGGCGGTTGCTTAGCTGTCAAGTAAATATCTTTTCCATAATTATATCCGTGATTCGGGGGAGTCAGTTATGGATGAGATTAACGTGATCTGGGACGGTTCTAGAATTAGGGTTTGCCTATAAATACAACCCTAATCATCATTTACCAGACACGGCATATTACGTAACTATCGCACACGAGATACATTACGCAAAACAGCATCATTCAGCATCTCTTCAAGGTTAACAGGTTAGTCTTTCGTAAGCTAGTACCTACGACCTTATTTGGGGCCTCTTGATCGACGACCGTTATCAGAGGTGGACTTAATCACTTGGCCACCCCGCCGACATCATCATGTCGGCCAGGATTATTCACGGTAGCCGGACCGTAGAGCCACGTTCTAAGATCCTTAAACCCCTCCTTATGTATTGAGCAGACATATTAAACCTCACGGTTAAAATATACATGATCAAGTGGTGCTTTCATTGAGAGTCGAATTAATTCAAGACTGTTTAATTGCTTTTTCTTTTAAGGTTTTGAATTGTATGACTCGTTATTTACAAAATTTTTGAATTTTTTCTTTAACAGTATCATGACTTCCGAGGAATCATCGGAACATACCCAAACAGATGTTCAGAATGCACCGTCTGGTAGTCAACATACACCGGTTATGACTACGGGGGCCGCTATTCAGGCGGGGTACACGATATACCCTCCACCTATATCCGGCGAACCCTTTCAGAGGTACAAGCCGATATATTCAGACGGGGTTACACCGCCAAGAGCAAACTCACCAGTCACAACCACGCGGCTGGACTTTTCGTCAGTGGATTCAAGGGTCATCTTTGCAGGCACTAGCGGTGGAACAACGGGGCCGCATGTGGTTTGCTGCGGCCAGGTACCTATTTACAGTACCACTGTTTCAATACCTCTGCATACGCAGAGCATTCAGCAGAATTCGTCATTTACACCGTTGCAACCTTGGCAACCACCGCGCCCAGTTTCACAATTTTTAACTCCTGCGGATGCGCAGGCGTTACTTAATAGTTGGGGATTTGGTGTCATCCCAGATGCAAACTCTCATTGGGCACCGATAACAGCGCAGCAGCAAAGCACAACGCATACAGTTGGGCTTTTAAGTGTGTATCCTCAAGTTTCACAGATATCTGCGCCACAGGTTTCGCTTCCTTTACAGCCACCTGTGTACTCTGCGTCTTCAAGTTATCCCTCTTTTCCAACGAAGCAGCCTTGGTTATATCCGCAGACGCAGGGTCAACCTTGGCAAAATGTTCAAGGGCAGGCAAATCTTGCAAGTCAATTCATGCAGGCCGCACCTCCTGATATGGTTCACTTATTTTCACAACCTGACTTTGTTCAGGACATGATGAAGCGTTTCTTTGAAAACTTGAAAGGGGATCCTGTTAAACTGTGATGACCCGAAAATTTTTGACTTATTTAAACCAATTCTCTATATGATTTATTATTTTAACACGCTAAACAAAGTCTGTTAGATTGAGTCTCAAAATTTTAGAACTGTTTCATATATACAATTACCTTTGATTACTCTCGACGATTCATGAACAATTATATGTATGTATATATATATGTACAAGTAAAAACCCTATTTGCTACAGTAAAACACTATTTGCTACAGTAAACCACTATTTGCTACAGTAAAACACTATTTGCTACAGTGAAACACTATTTGCTACAGTGAAACCGTATTTTGCTACAGTGCTACAGTGAAAAACGACTTTGCTACAGTGATTTGCTACAGTAAACACTATTTGCTACAGTAAACACTATTGCTACAGTACACTATTTGTTGCTGTAAAACACTATGAGCCTAGGTCTGCTGGTTCTGAGAGATCACAAGCTGGTACTGATTCTACTGATATTGATCAGCAACCTTCTGTTGCTGCTCACTCATCTGAACCAGCTGATGATTAAGATGCTGTGTGTTCTACAACCAGCTATTTGATGAACCAGCATCCGATTGAGCAGATTATTTGCTACAGTAAAACACTATTTGCTACAGTAACACTATTTGATGTCGACAAACTACCAAACAAAAACAGAAAAGGCGGCCATGCGATCGCATGGCAAAAACACTGAAAACTCATGCGATCGCATGAGCTACAGTAAACGGAAAAGTAATATAAATACGCCTGTTTTGCTCGACGAATTATCACATATTTTTTTCTTCAGTAATAAAAATTTATATTTAAATTATAATTATAATTTTAAATTTAAGTTTAATAATAATAAAGTATATTCGAGGGTGTTTTAATTCGGGTTTTAAACCACTTTAAGCTAAGGAAATATTGGGTATTGTTCGGGGTATTGTTCTTGAATCCAAGGCCAACCATACAGTCGTCTACCATCATTACGTCTACGCAATTTGCCTACAATATTGAGTCTCAATATTGAACTGTGAGTTTATAGTCTCCCTTTTTAAATACTTTAAATATTTTTGGGCTGAGAATATATGCAATTTATTTTAAACGCGATAAGACACAAGTACATACTAAATTCTACACTGAGTTAAACCGAAAATCCCTTAGCTTTGGTAACTAGTAGCTGCCAGTACATAGGATATGGACTGGTGGGCGCGAATAATTGTATATGGATCCATAGGGCTTGACATCCCCGTCCGAGCTAGAGCACTAGCCTTTTAACGGACGTATGTTATTTGAGTTTAAGACACGTTGGTTTGCGTGTATTAAAACGAATGGGGTAATTATCACTATAGCGTTAAGTTTAGTTACCAGGGTGCTCTGTTACGTAGAATCTATTGATAAACTTTTGATGAAATCTTGTGGTCTATCTTTATATATGTTTATGACTCGAGCAATTAAACCTATAACTCACCAACATTCGTGTTGACTTTTTAGCATGTTTTATTCTCAGGTCCTTAGAATGCTTCCGCTGTGATGTGCTTGTTGCCTGCATGGAGTCTCTCATGCTTTGTACAAAGTTTATTGCATTCAAAATAAAACTGCGTTGTGTAATAAATAATTGGACTGTGATGTCAACCTGTAAATTAAAGACTTATGTATTTCGGGGTTTTGCTTATACCTAAGCACTCGCCCACATGTTTATAACTTTCTATGTTTAGAAAGTTACTTATTTTAATGAATGCAATATTTTATCAAAACGTATCATATAGAGGTCAAAACCTCACTGTGGAATCAATGATTAATGTGCCGCGTCAATAGCGATTTTGACGGGTCGTTACAGTTGGTATCAGAGCTTGAGGTCATAGGGAACCAGAAATTACATTATTGTGTTTAACTGGTAATTGTTAGGATGCATTAGTGAGTCTGGACTATGACCATATCTGTTTTTCCTGATTTTTGCTTATTATTTGGTCAAAAACATTATATGTGATATATTTATATGCTAACGTAATTGTTGTTTCAATTATATGATAGATGACTTCTTCTAATCCTATCATTTTGTACGACTCGGAATCGGACACTGAATCTATTCTATCCACAACTGAAAAGGGCGTTCCAATACCTATTAAAGAAGAAATTGTGTTAGCCGGGGAATCTCAACTCCCGGTAAACCCAGAGGAGGTTCCAGCTCCACCCAGCTTTAGTTTTTCGGAGCCACAATATCGTTGGCATGGACCCATGATCCCTGGAGTAAAAGAGGATCGTCCATTTCTAAACAAATATGGACATTGGTCCAGATATACCGCCGACGGGCGGGTTGTGCCGATTACGCCTGGCAGATTTCGGTTCATGACCACCGGTACATATTCTTGCAGTTCGTCATCATATTCTCCTACACATGACTCAAACAGTTCGTCATCAGACGAGATCAGTAAGGAGGAGGATTTCGCTAATGAAATAAAAGAGATCACTAAGGAGAAATTCCAACTTGCTATAGATAATAAAAACAACCACAATAATAAAATGTCCTTAATTATTAAAAAAGAACAGGACCATTCGATCCGTAACCACCCTTATTGTATTAAACCCACTGAGGCAACGGGTACCTCAAAACCCCAACTAAAAATAAAATACACTGCCAGAATGTCTGTCGGACCATGTGCACACAAACAATTGGCAGAGAGAACCAAATGGGAAGAAGTTTCTGATAGTTCTGAATGAACGACCTCGCAACCATAAATCTTCCATGCGCTGTTTTATTGCTTATGTGTGCTACTCTATCTTGTTATGTAAAATAAGCATATGTAAAATATCAGTATTGTATGGTATTGTATTATTTTGGTTTATTAATAATAAATGCATGGAATGATTATTTGTATTATTACTACTTATTATTATTATTATTATTACATAATAATGTAGTAACTCGCTATAATTTTTTATAGTGGAATATTATTAGGATTTTAGTAGTTAATTCCTTGTACTAGCTATTATGTATGAACTTAACGGGTAGGTAATACCCTAGAAATAATTATAAAATGCTAATAAGAAGAAAAGGCTTTTATAATAATTGGTTCATATTATTAATATGCTACGATTAACTATTGACAACTCATTTTACCTATAATATTCTATATGATTAAATTATATCTGTTGTGTTTATTGAAGAAACATGTCTCAAATGTCGGATGCTGAGTTTGAGCAACTAGTCGAGAAACGTGTGAATGAAAGAATTGCTGCAACCGAAGCAGCAAAAGCAACAGACGAAGCAGCAGCCAAAGCAGCAGCCGTAAACACAAACTCACGAAACGGATGCTCATACAAAACTTTTCAAGGATGCAAACCACAGACGTTTAGTGGAACCGAGGGACCAGTCGGTCTAACCCGATGGTTTGAAAAGATGGAGTCCGTTTTCAAAATCAGTAATTGTGCGAACGGAGACAAGTCAAAGTATGCTTCGTGCACGTTGCAAGATGGTGCACTTACTTGGTGGAACAATTATGCTAAAGCAGAAGGAATAGATACGGCATATGATATCTCTTGGGAAGAACTGAAAAAGATGCTAATCGAGGAGTACTGTCCTCGAAACGAGATCAGAAAAATGGAATCTGAGTTACGTAATCTGAAGGTTATCGGCGCGAATCTCAATAACTATGAAAAGCGTTTCATGGAACTAGCCTTGTTGTGTCCCGAATTGGTGCCAAACGAGAAGCGAAAGATAGAAATGTATATTGACGGTTTATCGATCAATATCAAAGGAAATGTTACATCGTCCAAACCAAATACGATGCAGGAAGCCATGACAATGGCACACCAACTCATGGACCAGATCACAGAGAGTTCGATTAAGGCACCAATTACCGAAGTCAAGACAACTGAAGGAAAGAGGAAATGGGAAGACTATAAGGGCAAAAGTACTCACCTGAAGAAACAAGAAACTTTTAAAGGTAAACAAGATGGGGCAACTGCAAGTCCAAACTATAAGGGACCTCATCCGTTCTGCAAAAGATGTTACACACATCATGCAGGCTATTGCCAAGTGGTCTGTGATAAGTGCAACAAGAAAGGACATGTGGCGAAAGATTGTTATGCCACTGTTTCTGAAGTAAAGACAAAATCGACCGATGTCAAGAAATGTTATGGATGCGGGAAGTCTGGTCACTTTATAAATCAATGCCCTGATAAGGAGAAGAACAAAGAACCCGCACGTGGGAGGGCATTTAATGTTAGTGCCAGTAAAGCACGTGAGGATCCTAATCTTGTCACGGGTACGTTTACCGTTAATAATCAACTAGCTTCTATTATGTTTGATACGGGTGCTGATAGAAGTTATATGTGTAAAGACTTTAGTTTTAAACTAAAATGTGCATCATTACCTCTAGACGATAAATATACTATTGAATTAGCTAATGGTAAACTGATAAAAGCCGATAAAATTTGCCATGGTTGCGAAATGAATCTCGCTGGTGAAACCTTCAAAATTGATTTGATACCCGTAGAATTAGGAAGTTTTGATGTAATCGTTGGCATGGACTGGATGTCCAAAACAAGAGCGGAAGTTGTTTTCGCTGAGAAAGCAATCCGCATCCCTCGTAAGGATGAAACGTCATTAATGATTTATGGGGAGAAGAACAACTCAAAACTGAACTTTATCAGCTGCATGAAGGCCCAGAAACTTATAAGAAAAGGTTGTTATGCTATTCTGGCACACGTAAAGAAGATCGATACTGAAGAAAGAAGCATTGATGACATGCCGGTTGTAAGAGAATATCCCGGAGTATTTCCAAAAGAATTACCGGGGCTACCTCCACTCAGATGTGTAGAATTCCAGATTGATCTCATACCAGGAGCTGCACCTGTAGCCCGATCTCCATATAGACTTGCACCTTCAGAAATGCAAGAATTACAAGACCAGTTGCAAGAATTATCGGACCGTGGATTTATTCGTCCTAGTTTTTCACCTTGGGGTGCTCCTATTCTGTTCGTCAAGAAGAAGGATGGATCTATGAGAATGTGCATAGATTACCGAGAATTAAACAAATTAACGATCAAGAATCGGTACCCATTACCGAGGATTGATGATTTGTTTGATCAATTGCAAGGATCAAGTGTTTATTCCAAGATTGATCTACGCTCCGGATATCATCAGCTGAGAGTGAAGGAAGAAGATGTTCCTAAAACCGCGTTCAGAACCCGTTACGGTCACTATGAATTTCTAGTCATGCCTTTTGGATTGACTAATGCTCCAGCAGTATTCATGGATCTAATGAATCGCATCTGTAGACCGTATTTAGACAAATTTGTCATTGTTTTTATCGACGACATATTGATTTACTCGAAGAACAAGGAAGAACATGAGCAACACTTAAGACTGGTACTAGGGATACTCAAGAAAGAAGAATTGTACGCAAAATTTTCGAAGTGTGATTTCTGGTTACAAGAAGTACAATTTTTGGGACATGTTGTCAGTAAACATGGAATTAAAGTTGACCCTGCCAAGATCGAAGCCATTAGTAAATGGGAAACACCGAAGACTCCAACACAAATCCGCCAATTCTTAGGTCTTGCTGGTTACTACCGAAGATTCATTCAAGATTTCTCTAGAATCGCCAAACCCTTAACTTCATTGACTCAAAAGGGAAAGAAGTATGATTGGTCCACGGAACAGGAATCCTCATTCCAGTTATTAAAGAAGAAGTTAACGTCTGCACCCATTTTGTCATTACCGGAAGGAAATGATGATTTCGTGATCTATTGTGATGCTTCACGCCAAGGTTTAGGATGTGTATTAATGCAACGCACAAAAGTTATCGCATATGCCTCACGACAACTAAAAATTCATGAAAAGAACTATACGACACACGATTTGGAACTTGGAGCTGTAGTTTTTGCACTCAAAATATGGAGACACTATCTATATGGCACCAAGTGTACAGTGTACACCGACCATAAGAGTCTTCAGCATATTTTTGATCAAAAACAACTCAATATGAGACAACGTCACTGGGTAGAGCTGTTAAACGATTACGATTGTGAAATCCGTTACCACCCCGGAAAGGCTAATGTTGTAGCTGATGCCCTAAGTCGAAAAGAAAGAGTAAAACCTCTTAGGGTCCGAGCTTTGAATATTACAATTTGTACCGATCTCACAAAGCAAATTCAAGCAGCACAGTTAGAAGCTTTAAAAGAAGAAAACGAAAAAGGCGAAATGAGCAAAGGGTTAGAAAAACAACTTGAAGTAAAAGCCGATGGAACCCTGTATTTTGCTGGTAGGATATGGGTACCAAAACATGGTAACCTAAGGCAACTAGTACTGGATGAAGCACACAAAACGAGGTACTCAATTCACCCAGGAAACGGGAAAATGTACCACGATCTCAAGAAGTTTTATTGGTGGCCTAATATGAAGACAGAAATTGCTACTTATGTAAGCAAATGTTTGACGTGTGCAAAGGTCAAAGCTGAGCACCAAAAGCCGTCAGGATTACTGCAACAACCGGAAATTCCGCAGTGGAAATGGGAAAGAATAACCATGGATTTCATTACGAAATTGCCAAGGACTACAAGTAGTCATGATACTATTTGGGTGATAGTTGATCGTCTAACTAAATCAGCTCACTTTCTACCAATAAAGGAGACAGACAGTATGGAGAAATTAGCACGCCTATATTTGAAGGAAGTAGTTTCCAGGCATGGTGTACCCATCTCTATCATATCTGATCGCGACACTCGATTCACATCACGTTTCTGGCAGTCATTACAAAAAGCATTGGGAACTCGATTAGATATGAGCACCGCTTATCACCCACAGACAGATGGTCAAAGTGAAAGAACAATACAAACATTGGAAGACATGTTACGGGCATGCGTGATTGACTTTGGAACCAATTGGGATCGACACTTACCGTTGGCAGAATTTTCATACAATAACAGCTATCATACGAGCATCAACGCAGCGCCATTTGAAGCACTTTACGGTAGAAAGTGCAGATCTCCTATATGTTGGAGTGAAGTAGGAGAAAGACAACTTACTGGACCAGAAATTATTCACGAAACCACCGAAAAGATCATTCAAATACAACAGCGATTGAAAACGGCCATGAGTCGCCAAAAGAGTTATGCTGATGTAAGAAGAAAACCGCTAGAATTTCAAGTGGGCGACAAAGTCATGTTGAAAGTGTCACCCTGGAAAGGCGTTGTACGATTCGGTAAAAGAGGAAAGCTAAGTCCTAGGTACGTAGGACCCTTTGAAATCACCGAAAGAATTGGAACAGTTGCTTATCGATTAAAGCTACCGCAAGAACTTAGTAGTGTTCACAACACATTTCACGTGTCAAATTTGAAGAAATGTTTAGCTGAAGAGGATGTCGTAATTCCTCTTGACGAAATACGAATCAATGATAAACTCCATTTTATCGAAGAACCTGTTGAAATCATGGACCGTGAGGTCAAACAATTAAAACAAAGCAAAATACCGATAGTTAGGGTTCGTTGGAACGCAAGACGAGGACCCGAGTTTACTTGGGAACGTGAAGATCAGATGAAGCAAAAGTATCCACATTTGTTCACTGATATCGCTCATGAAACAGGTACTACTCAAAATTTCGGGACGAAATTTTCTTTAAGGGGGAGGTACTGTGATGACCCGAAAATTTTTGACTTATTTAAACCAATTCTCTATATGATTTATTATTTTAACACGCTAAACAAAGTCTGTTAGATTGAGTCTCAAAATTTTAGAACTGTTTCATATATACAATTACCTTTGATTACTCTCGACGATTCATGAACAATTATATGTATGTATATATATATGTACAAGTAAAAACCCTATTTGCTACAGTAAAACACTATTTGCTACAGTAAACCACTATTTGCTACAGTAAAACACTATTTGCTACAGTGAAACACTATTTGCTACAGTGAAACCGTATTTTGCTACAGTGCTACAGTGAAAAACGACTTTGCTACAGTGATTTGCTACAGTAAACACTATTTGCTACAGTAAACACTATTGCTACAGTACACTATTTGTTGCTGTAAAACACTATGAGCCTAGGTCTGCTGGTTCTGAGAGATCACAAGCTGGTACTGATTCTACTGATATTGATCAGCAACCTTCTGTTGCTGCTCACTCATCTGAACCAGCTGATGATTAAGATGCTGTGTGTTCTACAACCAGCTATTTGATGAACCAGCATCCGATTGAGCAGATTATTTGCTACAGTAAAACACTATTTGCTACAGTAACACTATTTGATGTCGACAAACTACCAAACAAAAACAGAAAAGGCGGCCATGCGATCGCATGGCAAAAACACTGAAAACTCATGCGATCGCATGAGCTACAGTAAACGGAAAAGTAATATAAATACGCCTGTTTTGCTCGACGAATTATCACATATTTTTTTCTTCAGTAATAAAAATTTATATTTAAATTATAATTATAATTTTAAATTTAAGTTTAATAATAATAAAGTATATTCGAGGGTGTTTTAATTCGGGTTTTAAACCACTTTAAGCTAAGGAAATATTGGGTATTGTTCGGGGTATTGTTCTTGAATCCAAGGCCAACCATACAGTCGTCTACCATCATTACGTCTACGCAATTTGCCTACAATATTGAGTCTCAATATTGAACTGTGAGTTTATAGTCTCCCTTTTTAAATACTTTAAATATTTTTGGGCTGAGAATATATGCAATTTATTTTAAACGCGATAAGACACAAGTACATACTAAATTCTACACTGAGTTAAACCGAAAATCCCTTAGCTTTGGTAACTAGTAGCTGCCAGTACATAGGATATGGACTGGTGGGCGCGAATAATTGTATATGGATCCATAGGGCTTGACATCCCCGTCCGAGCTAGAGCACTAGCCTTTTAACGGACGTATGTTATTTGAGTTTAAGACACGTTGGTTTGCGTGTATTAAAACGAATGGGGTAATTATCACTATAGCGTTAAGTTTAGTTACCAGGGTGCTCTGTTACGTAGAATCTATTGATAAACTTTTGATGAAATCTTGTGGTCTATCTTTATATATGTTTATGACTCGAGCAATTAAACCTATAACTCACCAACATTCGTGTTGACTTTTTAGCATGTTTTATTCTCAGGTCCTTAGAATGCTTCCGCTGTGATGTGCTTGTTGCCTGCATGGAGTCTCTCATGCTTTGTACAAAGTTTATTGCATTCAAAATAAAACTGCGTTGTGTAATAAATAATTGGACTGTGATGTCAACCTGTAAATTAAAGACTTATGTATTTCGGGGTTTTGCTTATACCTAAGCACTCGCCCACATGTTTATAACTTTCTATGTTTAGAAAGTTACTTATTTTAATGAATGCAATATTTTATCAAAACGTATCATATAGAGGTCAAAACCTCACTGTGGAATCAATGATTAATGTGCCGCGTCAATAGCGATTTTGACGGGTCGTTACATAAACCACCCTTCGAGCTACCGACTACCTTTGACAAGTTTCCTCCGCATATATCCGCATACCCGTTTCCATCAGCACCAAAGATACCTAGCACGTTGGGTACTTACAATGGCCTGACCGATCCAGATGATTTTTTACAGCGTTTCGAAGGCGCAATGCGCACTCAAGGCTGGGTGGATCCGGTTGCGTGTCAGATATTTCCTATGACACTACAGGGTATTGCTCGTGAGTGGTTTAATAAGTTGCCGGCGGGTAGTATCGCCGGGTTTATGGATCTGCGGACAAAATTTTTACTGCAATATCAGAATCAGAGACCACGCAAGCGCACTCACATTGAATGCCATGACATCGTGCAGAAGCCCAAGGAATCTTTGGGCGAATTTCTCACAAGGTATACTAATGAGTGCCTGCGCATACCAGATCTTAAGCCAGAGCAGCAGATTTCAGGGCTCATACATGGTATAAATTCAGAGCGTCACCCGACGCTGGTTAAGCGTTTACGCCATACGGTGCCAGCAACTTATACTGAAGCACTTAAAGAATGCCATGATTATATGCGGAGTGGCGAAGATAATGACATTTCAACAGCTAGCTCACGCAACGAGAGGAAGGATGATGATGATCGTTCGCGCGATCAAAATCGTGGTAACAACTCTCATGGAAGGTATCCTAGCGGTGGTCCCATCAGGAATGATAAAGGGAAATCAAGTGGCAATTATCGAAACAATAATCAGCGCGGCATCAATAATCAGAACTATGCGCTGCTTAAAAGTTTGTCCAAAACGCCAAAAGAAATTTTGGCAACCGAACCGGTGTGCGCGACCTTTGCGGTCCCAACTCCGCTTACGGAATTTGGTAAGCGGGACAAAACAAAGTATTGTGAATTTCATGACGATTATGGCCACGACACCAATCGGTGTAAAAACTTGATGGAATGGGTTCTGGAGGCGCTTCGCGCGGGCAAATTGGATCATCTAAAACCACTTAAAAAGGACAAGGGAAAGGCCGCAGAAGAGGCTTCGAAGTCTAAGACTTTCGCGTGGCAGAAAGTTGACAAAGCGAAAAATGCCGACTTAACCATTAACATGGTTGACGCAGAGAAAATCAGCCAGCGGAGAAAGTACAATGATCACCAAGATTGGGAGCTTCTCCCAATCACTTTCCCTCCTGTAATGTCAATTGATTCTATTAATGAGCCCATTATCATCAAGTGTCGCATCCCTGATTGCGGAATCCAGGTTAAGCGCATGCATGTTGACACTGGCAGCGGTGTCGATATTATGTATGAGCATTGTTATCGTTTCCTTCCGGCAGAAGTCAAAGCGCAGTTACGCCAGCCTGATATTACGCTGTCAGGGTTTTCCGGAGAAAACTCGTGGCCGCTAGGCCGAATAGAATTAATGGTAGAGCTTGCGGATGACAGGAACCCGCAGATGATTAGGCATGAATTGGTCGATTTTTATGTGGTTCGTTCAACTTCACGATATAACGCACTGCTAGGGAGAAACTTCATACGGCGTTTCAACATCATACCATCGGTAGTGCATGGTTTGATCAAGTTTCCCACAGTAGGAGGCGTTGCCACGGTTGCGTCACATCAAACAACCGAGTTGTGTGGCTCAGTTGCACCTATAAGCACTCCTAGCGTGGGAGAACAACTGGCAAATTGTGCAGTCATAGCAAATCGCTTGCATCCGGATAAGCGAATTAAAATCGGTGCAGGCTTGTCAGCCGAAACAAAGGCCAAATTGCATGGAATTTTGTCCGCAAACGCGGATGTTTTCGCGTGGCGTGAGTCAGACATGACTGGGGTTCCGCGTGATATTGCGGAACATAAGTTAAATGTTAATCCATCATTGACACCCGTTAGGCAAAAGAAGCGGCATATGGCTCTAGACCGCAGTGATTGGTTGTGCGCAGAGGTGGACAACCTTGTCAAAGCAAGCATTCTGCGGGAAGTGCGTTATCAGACATGGGTTGCAAATCCTGTATTGGTAAAAAAGGCTGACGGTAACTGGAGGATGTGCGTTGATTTCAAAGATATTAATAAGGCATGTCCCAAGGACAATTACCCTCTCCCGGAGATAGACTGGAAGGTAGAATCACTATCGGGATTTAGGTACAAGTGTTTTCTGGACGCATACAAGGATTATCACCAAATCTTAATGGCTGCGGAAGATGAGGACAAGACTGCTTTTCATACGCCGCAGGGTATTTATTGTTACACGAAGATGCCTTTCGGTTTAAAGAATGCTGGCGCGACCTATCAGCGTGTAATTGACGCAGCATTCAAGCACCAAATCGGTAGAAATCTTGAAGCGTACGTCTACGACTTGGTAATTAAATGTAATACCGAAGAAGACATGCTCACGGACACCCTAGAAACATTTGCATCTCTGCGCAAGATCAACATGAAGCTTAACCCGCTTAAATGTAGTTTTGGGGAAGAGGAAGGCAAGTTTTTAGGTCATGTGGTGACAGCGCGGGGTATCAAGGCCAATCCCAAAAAGATTGAAGCCATTGATAATTTTCCATCTCCGAAGACAAAGAAAGATGTGCAGAGTCTAACGGGGAAGCTTGCGGCTATCACGCGGTTTCTGTCGAAAGCCGCAGAACGACAGTTACCATTCTTCAATACTTTGAAAAATTGTTTGAAGAAAAAAGACTTCGTATGGACTCAGGAAGCAGAATCAGCCTTTCAGGAGATGAAAAAGGTGCTTGCAGAATTACCAACACTTACTGCGCCAGTATCAGGAGAAACGCTAACGCTGTACCTCGCGGCATCGAAGGAAGCTGTCAGCTCAGTTCTCATCGCGGATCGCGGAAAGGTAATCCATTAATTTACATGCTTTATTTATATCGCAGAAACTTAACAACTGAGATTTTTCTCAGACGCAAATGCCGGTCTACTTCGTAAGCAAGACACTGACATCAAGCGAAGTAAACTACTCACCGATAGAAAAGCTTGTATATGCGCTGGTCCATACGGCGCGGCGTTTGCGCCGATATTTTCAAGCACATCCAATCGTGGTCCTAACTGATCAACCAATCAAACAGGTTGGTAAACGCCTACTTTGCGGCAATGACCGGGGTTACCGCATTGACTAACGCAATCATTTTTCTTTCAGGTGTTATACAAGCCTGAGATTTCTGGCCGAATGGCTAAGTGGGCAGTTGAATTAGGTGAACATGAAATAAATTTTTCTTCGCGCAGTGCGGTTAAGGGTCAAATACTTGCTGATTACCTAGCAGAATTACCTGCGGATGTCGAGGCATCAGCAGAACATCAGGATCCACCTGCTCCAACTTTGTCACCATGGGAATTGTACACCGATGGTGCGTGCAGCGCATCTGGTGCAGGTGCGGGTGTAATTTTAACAGGCCCGGATGGCGAAGAGCATACATACGCACTGCGGTTTAATTTTGCAGTTACAAACAACAAAGCAGAGTATGAGGCTCTGTTAGCAGGTATGCGCATTGCGCATAAGTTAAATGTTAAAATTTTGCACGCTTATGTGGATTCAAAGCTAGTATGCAGTCAAGTCAGCGGAGATTTCGAAGCGCATGACATAGCCATGCAGCAATATCTATCGCTTGTTCACAACCTCGCTGACCAGTTTGAAGCTTTTCAAATCTCCCACGTAATGCGGGGGCAAAATAAGAAAGCGGATGCGCTAAGCAAACTGGCTGCCTTGGCTTTTGATCATATGGGGAAGAAAGTTCTAATAGAAGAACTCAATGCGAAATCCATTGTTATGATGCCTTTAGTGGCACCAGTTGAGGAATCAAGCTCAACATGGATGACGCCCATCGTGGCTTTTCTGCGGGATGGCACTTCTCCTGCAGATTCTGCTGACGCAAAGAAAGTCCGCGTTAAGGCACCGCTGTATGCCCTTGAGGGTAACGTCCTATATCGAAAGAATTATTTGGGACCGCACTTAAGGTGCATTGGCCCGAAAGAGGCGGAGGAAGTTGTACGCGAGGTGCATGAGGGTGCATGTGCACTCCATTCGGGGCACAGGTCCATTGTGTCAAAAATAATGCGGCTAGGATATTATTGGCCCACCATGTACGCGGATACTGCGCGCATAGTTAAGCAATGTGAATCATGCCAAATACATGCACCTATTAGCAGAGCACCTGCGCATCCAATGATACCAGTCTCCTCACCGTGGCCATTCTGCAAATGGGCAATCGACATAGTCGGACCATTCCCAAAAGGCCGAGGTAATTTTATCATTTATTTTCTTAACATGTTACTCACATCAGTACCTTACGCACATTCTGCACACGCAGGAAACATCAAATTCTTGATTGTTGCAATCGACTATTTCACAAAGTGGGTCGAAGCGAGACCGCTGGCAGCAATCTCAGGAAAAAGAGTGCGAAATTTTGTATGGGAATACATCGTCTGTCGATTTGGTATACCAAACGAAATTGTTAGCGATAACGGTACGCAGTTCGCGGGTGATCCTTTTCGCAGCTGGTGCGCGGAGCTTAATATTAAGCAAACTTTTACATCTGTTGCGCATCTGCAGGCGAATGGCCAGTGCGAAGTCACCAACCGGGATATAGTAGCTGGAATCAAAGCTAGGTTGGGTCATGGTCGCGTTGGTTGGGTGGATGAACTACCGAAGGTTTTATGGGCGCATAGAACAACACCCAAAGCAAGCACTGGTGAGACCCCGTTCAGTTTGGTCTATGGATCAGAAGCTGTTGTACCCGCAGAAATTGGGGTACCAACGTTCCGCATACAAAATTTTGATGAGCAAAATAACTCTGAAGCTTTGCGGGAAAATCTTAATTTGCTGGAAGAGCGCAGACTCTCTGCGGCTGTCAACGAAGCAAATAACAAGCAAAAAATTGCATAGTACTATAATCAGCGTGTGCGTTCGCGCTCTTACAAGTGCGGTGACTTGGTTTGGCGTCAAAACGACGCAAGTCATGCGGAGGATACTGGGAAACTGGGCCCCCGTTGGGAAGGTCCATACAGGGTAGCGAAGGCAAACAATACCGGGGCGTACCATCTCGAGACATTAGATGGAAAACCTGTGAAACGCACTTGGCATGCGATGTTATTGAAAAAATGTTATATGTAGCTAGGTGGACCTGATCACTCCAGTTTATTGTAGCACATTATTTTTTCTATGTATTTTTCGTCCGTTTGGATGTGTCGTGGTTGTAATTGTGATTAATGCCAATTAAATATTTACTCGCGCATACTTTTGTTGTTTAAATCTTTTTTGTATGCGGTTCCTGCCTACTTAAGGGGTGTCCTCTAGCCCCCGTGCGGCAGAAGCCTGTTTGGTTACAAGGCTAGACGCTAACGGCAGGCAAAGGGAATTGGTTTTCCCCTAGCCAAGCGCCACGCAGACTAGATGGCTGCAAAGTCGACTTAAAAAATTACAAGCATTGGTTTGCTTGTGCGTAATTACTCTCGCATTGGTTTGCTTGAGGAACTCAAAGCATAAAAACATTGGCTTGTTTTTAGTTGCGTTGCTTACCATACAGCTATAGTGCACCTCTAGTACATGACAAAGCGATAACGCAGTAGCTTTCGAGTCTAAATTATTAAAGGGTAATTGTTTAAGTATTGGTTTATTTTACGCAGTAATACCCGCATACGCATGAGTTTTGGTTAACTATGTGCATGGGCATGCGGTTCACCTTTTGTTTTGATTCGCGATATGTAAACAAACAAACTACGCATGCATAACAGTAAGATACATATACATTGAATTAAGTTATTACATAAGTGGTAATTATTTCAAATGCCTGCCCGACACGGGACTTAGGGCTCAAAAATACATTTACAATTGCCTGCCTAAGCATAGGACTTACGGCGCAAACCATCACAAACACAAACTAATAATCCTCCTTTAAAAACCCATCGATCGACATGTTCGGGTCCGCAGCGAATGCGTTGATTAGGGGGATAGGGATGGACTTGATGGCTTCTTCCGCCTCCATTAACGCTGCAGCCGTTCCCTCTTTTAGCTTCTTTTGAACGATGTCGGGGAACGGCGGTGTTAGACCGCAAGCTTGGATTACCTCCTGCACAGCCTTGCTGATTTCATGGTCCCTGACCGCATCAACGTAGGCATTGAACTTGTCGGACACAGGCTCTGAGTCCATCACCTTTTGCGCAATGGTAGGGAGTGCGGTGCGCAGCTTCGCTAGATCCGCCTCTGCCAGCTCGCGGTTGGTTACCGCGTCATCCCTTTCCCTCTTCACTTTCTCAAGCTCTGATCGCAAACGTTCTGCATCCCCCTTCGCCTGCTCAACCGCACCAACCAGCTCACGGCTCTTTTTTCTTTCCTCAATCAGCGCAGTTTTGGTTTCATTCGCGGTCGACTTAACCGCCTTACGCGCCTCCTCAGCAGCATCCCTATCCTTCTTGACCTGATCTACACCCGCCTGCAGTAGTCCTAGCTCTACCTCTTTGCGCAAAGCTAGCTGGTATATGCTGGAAGAGCGGCGGGCCTGATCCGCAAACATGCCGAAAAATACAAGGCCGTTTTGAATGAAGGCATTGTGCGCCTGGTTAAACGGTAGAGCGGCCAGTTGCTCACGGAATTCGGCCGGAAAGATTTGCTGCAGGAACGCAGACTGCTCTGCGGCATTTTCCGCGGAAGACTGTGTGAGTTGGCTGAGGTTGGCAAGGCGGAAGCTACCTTGCGGAGGAGTTGGTGTGGAATCGGAATCCACGTGTATTGTCTTATCCTTTGATGTGGCGGTAGCTTTGAGATCTGGGTTGACCCGCGGGGTGGACGGCTGCGTCTCCTCCACATGCTCTGCATATCAGTAAATAGTTATAACGTGAACTTTAGTATGCGGTAAAGGCGCAAGGAATGGACGCTTACCAGTAATGGGGGGAAGTAGTTCTGCGGAGCGTGGCTCGATTGGAACAAAGTTATCGTTCCGCATGTCCTCCCTTTGTTTGGGAGTCATCTTCTTCTTCTTCTTCTTCTTCTGCTGAGCCGCAGAGGTCTCAGCTGCTTTGCGTTTGTTGCCAGATGCCGCAGGCGATTACTCCACGTTTTTGCTAGCTTTCTCCTGCTCTAGCTGTACGTTCACATCTTGCTTGCGGAAGGAGATTCCCGCAATCTCTTCCGCAGTCAGCACCTTCTTCATCCTCATTTCTGCAAAGATACGCGCATGCGTTAGATAATATACATACAAAAACAGTTTAGTACGCGATTATACTATTCCTACCCTTTCCATCCGGTCCGACTATGGCTGGGCGCACATCCTCCCATGGCCAGTGTGCGGATATCTTCCCTAGCCGCAGCATTACGTTCCCATATGATCGATGCACTAGCTGTGCGTTTGCACACTCCGCTAATAGTTTCCTTTCATCCTCATCCAGGGCGGGGGTCTTGTTTACATCCTTCTCCACCTTCTCGAACCATATCAGTGTTTGCGGGAAGTTTGCACTCACCACAGTTTGGTCGATGAAAAAGAATGTCTCTTTCCAATTCCCCGCATTCGATTTTGGGGTCTTGGTGAAGTTTTTACGAGCGAAGAAGGTGAACCACGATTTGTGGTGGTGGGCTAGTCGGTATAAATGGCAAAACACCTTCACCAGGGGCACTTTCTTGAGTGCAACGCACCAAATCTCGAACAAGACTATTTTTCCTATAGCGTAAGGGTGTAACTGACCTAATCCGACCTTAAAGTGATCTAGCACGCCCAGAAAGAAATCAGTGGGAGGAACCCTAAAGTTGCCATGCTTAAAAGCATGTTCGTAAATAGCCACCTTTTTCTCCGGTGGCTCGTGGGCTCGCTGATTGGACAAAGGGGGCACCGGATTGTACTTGGCTAGGGGGGGTACTGTTTCACTAAGTAATCTATGTGCTTCTGCTCTATAACAGACCCTACGCTATCTACATACGTCTCGTTAGCTTTAGTCATTTTCTAGGAGTAATCGGATGAATACTAACCTTTAAATGGTGGCCGGAATGTTTGATTTTTGATCGGAATTCAAATTGGCAGCGTAACGAGGAAGCTTGATGCAAGAAAGTGGAAGTGAGCTGCAAAATGGGCTATTTATAGGGAAGATTGAGGGTCATGGGATGGAGTGGTGTGATCGTGGCTGTACACGTGTAACGCAATCGACGGGTAGCATTTTATTTACGCGCGTGGATGCCAGTTGGGTATGATTACATGCACGCGCGTGGTTGGCACGCGCCTGACACACTGCCACTTTATGTCATGTCCGCCGAATGGGCTTCTGCGATTGTGACAGGCATTTAATGGCATCGAGGCGCACGCGAAATATTAAATGCTAGCCGTTTTCTTGTTTTTTCCGCTTAATAGTTTGATGGCATGTGTCTTGCGTCATATAACATCAAACTGGGGGGACATAATGATACCGCAACCCGCATGCGCACCTCATATGCATGCGGGCGCTTAATAGTGTGTGTATGCGTGTGCTTGTATGCGGTATGCGGATTGTATCTGATTCCTTTGTTCCCGGTACGGCGGTTGCTTAGATGTCAAGTAAATATCTTTTCCATAATTATATCCGTGATTCGGGAGAGTCAGTTATGGATGAGATTAACGTGATCTGGGACGGTTCTAGAATTAGGGTTTGCCTATAAATACAACCCTAATCATCATTTACCGGACACGGCATATTACGTAACTATCGCACACGAGATACATTACGCAAAACAGCATCATTCAGCATCTCTTCAAGGTTAACAGGTTAGTCTTTCGTAAGCTAGTACCTACGACCTTATTTGGGGCCTCTTGATCGACGACCGTTATCAGAGGTGGACTTAATCACTTGGCCACCCCGCCGACATCATCATGTCGGCCAGGGTTATTCACGGTAGCCGGACCGGAGAGCCACGTTCTAAGATCCTTAAACCCCTCCTTATGTATTGAGCAGGCATATTAAACCCCACGGTTAAAATATGCATGATCAATGATCAACGTCGTTTCAAATGATATGTCTTTGCTCTTTTAAAGGTCTTCTTCTAAATAGATTTTTTGATTTTTGATTTACAATAAAATAGCCCGTAAAGCTAAAGTAACAAACTAATTGTATATTTTAAAATTTAACTAAAAATTATAGTTTGAGATGTTAGTTATTGTTATCTTAAGTTTATAAGAAACTCACAAATTTTCACTATTCTATGTGAGAAGAGTTGTTATAAACTCCTCCATTTAAATTCTTGACATTCTCGTTAAACTGAAGTAATACTCATTATTCATACCTTAAGAGATGCACGAGTGGTGTGTGTATCAAACCTCAAAAGACTATGGTTTTGATACCACATCTTGCGCCTCTCAAAATTAAAACAGTGGACTAACTAGATATCTTTTACTATGATTTTTAATTGAAACTTTTAGATATCTAATTAGTTAATTGCTTTATTGTTGGGGGAGTAACATATGATATGGATAGGTTGTTTATCTGACACTTTTAAGGGACTAATTGGTCATTCAACAAAGCTGAATGATACAACCGTTAATAATCATTTTAGAGAATATTATCGTCAGCAATTGCCTTCAAGTTTGGGCATATATACTATTTTGACCTGTGCATATGTGAAATGATAAGATGGTTGCCATATGTCCCTGACGATACACTGTTTTGAAACAATAAGATGGTTGCCCACTAACTTTGATCTGGTTTCCTGTTTTTTGTCTTTTTTATTTAAAGTATAAATTTTAAATCCAAAAATTTTCTTTTAGTGTTTTTCTTTTCTCGTAAAACTTACACATAAATACTTTTTTATACATATACTCCGCAATTATCCTATATAATAAAACACACCCAGAATTTCGTCATTTCGGTTATTTCGAATTATTGTTTTAAGTTTACGTTCACACTACAATCGATCCCTCAACTTTGGCTCAATTTACACAACGACCCCTCAAGTTCACATTTTTCAGAGGTAGAAAGTGTAAATATATAATTTTACTAAAATAAAAAAACTAATTTCACCCGAATTTTTAACAGGCCCTATCTTCTCGCTTGGTGCGAGTTAAATATTTCCGAGACCACCGTTCAACTCGAAATAATTTTACGAACACAATGCGACTAACTATACGCGAAACGGACATCGTTAAAAAAACACTAAATATTTCAGGCTATATTTCATACATATACATACACGTACAACAAACAACCCAACCTATTAGATATATTAGATACCAAACAACGTATATCCAAATTCGGCCGCGCGTTGAATACTACCGCAGCAACGCGCGTTGACCATGTTAATCAACCATTCTAAGACCATTTTCAACGGCACACCATACAACCCGCCCTCAAACTTGTTTCAGAAGGCGCCGATGACATTGGTACCGCTCTCGGTCGCCCTCCCACGTACACGAGCTCAGCGCCCTTGAAAATATCATGAAATAGCATCTTGTAGGGCGACGTTATGCAGTTTAACGGATACAGTTTTGTATGCAATGGATATATTTGTTTCATCATATATATATATATATATATATATATATATATATATATATATATATATATATATATATATACGCACACACACACTATATACATAAACAAAACACTTCAAACTCAAAACCCAAAACACTTCAAAATAAATAACACACACTTCACGCACATCTTCAAAAATATTGACAATTCCCCCGATGATCGTCTCATTCGATATTTATTAAGTAAATTCGACTATGAATCCAAATTTTAGTATTGTAAACGCAGTTCAAAAATTTCGTTTGAAGACATTGACATTCGAGACGTTTGTTTAGAATACTTGTTTGGATTTTTGAAACAAAATGTACCGTTTCAACACACGGACGTGTTATATTATGACGACGACCGTATTCCGGAATTGTCCGCTCTCTACCTTCGTACTGAAGATCAATGAAACGGTATAAAAGAAACTCTCGCCTTCCGTTCAAATTGAATTTCTCTGTATTTGGAATTTGATGATGATGTATCTTATGAAATGGAAGAAATTCAAGAAGAAGACGATGTAGATGGACAACATAATTACTCATATGAAGATGATCCATCTCATCCAGATTCTGGTTGAAAATAAATTGTACGTTTTAAGTTTTAGGATTTTAAAATAAAGTAGTAATTGTATTAGGATTTGTTAATTATTGTAATTTTTTATTTTTAAGACTTTTAATAAATTGTAATCGTTTTATTTTTATTAATTTAAAAATCGTTTTATTTTTATTAATTTAAGTGTGTTTTTATTTTAATAATAGTATTATTTATAAGAATAATTATATTATCAAAATTTAATAATAATAATAATAATAATAATAATAATAATAATAATAATAATAATAATAATAATAAAAAGTAATAAAATTTGAGGAAGTATGTCATGGTTGGCAATTGTGTGTTATGGGAGGAAGTGATGAGGAAGGTGGAGAGAGAAAGCTGATGTGGCGCTGATATTGCATAATTCATCTATGTTTATCTTAGCAATATCCGTCATATTTTGGTCCTTTGGATACGGTTTGGGGGCGATTTGTTGTGATTATTAGTAAAGTTGAAGAATTGGAGCTCGTTAGTTATTTATCGCGAAAGTCATGTTATTTTGGGTGTATTTTGGAGCTCGTATGTTATCATGAGTTAAAAGTTGGTTACCGGGTTGTTTCGTGGTCAAAAGTTTTAGAAAACATCAAAAAAACGAAGTTTCAAGGGTGCATGTATCACACCCCCAGTTAGGGCCTGGGCGAAATGTGATTCAATATCATAATACATACCAACATATTATAAAATGAGAACAAATACTATATGAATAAAACCAAATTTGCAGCGGAAGGATTAATAATGTCGTTACAAGAATTATAAATTGTTCAAATGCAGAAAAGTAAATATGCGATAAGTCTTGATCCTAGCCAAGTAAGTCATCACATAAGCAGTAGATATAGAGGTCCTGATCATTCAGTACCTGAGACAAACATGCTAAAAGTGTCAACCAAAAAGGTTGAGTGAAATTCATAGGTTTAACAAATATGATTGACCGTTTGTTATTAGACCACAAGATTTGTTATAAAAGTAGATCACGCAGATCCAAAAGTAGTACTGATTCGTGATATTTTAGACTAAACGTTTGTTTTGTTGCCCCGATGATAAGTTGACAGTACCTTATCACCATGTTTAAATCATTATTAAGTAATACAAAGACATCGCGGTCAAATGTATCGGGGACGTTACTCCCGATAGGCCTACCCCCAATAATTAAGAATGCCTTATCCTGAAAGCAATTAAAAAATATCACTGTGGGGTCTTAGTAGCATAAGCTAGTCATAGTACAGTTTAGGTTCGTACTTGTGTCTAAGTTGTTTAAAGTATAAAAGCAGCATGTGTCTCACCACAGTAAGTATAAAAAGTGCTATAGCAATAAGAGTGGGACTATGAAAGTCACCTTAGTAATTCGGTGAGTGAAAGTATTCCTTAAAGAGAAAGTATGGATGATTGAAGCACAGAGAAGTCAACCTAAGAATAAGTTGAGAATAGTTTAGATGTTTTGCCCGTATTATGATAAGTGTAAGTATTTTCTTTTATAGTAAGTTTAAAGAAGGTTTATCGTTTTGGAAAGGCTTTCATACTAGACAAGCTTCCAATCTAACACTTTCAATTTAAAATGGCCTTTTCAGGTCATAGGTTTCTGAGCCACAGGATCCTTTAACTCGGTAATCCAAACTCTCCGCCTAGACTTTCGAGCGTCCATCCACTCGAGAAAGATCAAGATCTATACCCATCTAATATACCGTTCCAATACGTTTTTATGTGCGTATAGGAATACAACACTTTAAATACTTTATACAATAAGTATTTACTTAAGTTCGATTGTATTATCGTTATTAAGATTGTTTGGTTTTTAAATCCTAATAATAAGTAGGATATATTTAAGTAGGTAAACAAGTGTTATACATAGAAATTGTGTTTTATGAATGAGTATGTATTAATATCAAGTTAATTTGTGTATATATAGTTTTGGACGGTAGAACGGGGAGAGGGGGAAGGGGGAAGCAGGGCTCGAAGAACGAGCCGAGCCGTATATATATATATATATATATATATATATATATATATATATATATATATATATATATATATATATATATATATATATATATCTTATATGTTAAAATATGTATAGTTTAATTTTAAGTTTTATGTCAATATAAGTACCAATAATTATCTAAAAATGCTAACAAGTGTTTTATTGATTTCATAACAGTAAGTGACATGTATAAAACATTATAAAAATTTTCTATACATAAATATTAAGTTTTATGTATTAAATATTAAATTTTTTTTATAGCTAAAATACAAATAAATAGATAAACAAGTTTAACAACACATTTTATATTTTTATTAGGTTCTACTGACCAAAATAAACTTAGGAAAAATTTATAAATTTTTGTTATGGTGTAAAAGTATTTATTTCTAATTTCTTTTTCGGTTCAAGATAAATCAAAGTTTATAAAGTAATAATTATTATATCAACTCAATTAATTCATCTAAAATTTTCGTATGCCTAATATAGTGTATTAAGCTTAAAAAAATTATTTGTACATTTATATTAATAGTTTAACTATTTAATTCAACTTTTGTATTGTTTTTAGTTTAAATTCGGAATTAAATAGAAATATGTAATTATTAATTCTAAAAATAATTTTTATAACTTTCTTATTAGTTCCTAAGTAATTTCCATTGATTATTGTAGTCATAAACATGTTATATCATTAAATTCTATTTTTCTTTTTAAAACAGATTTTCTGGTACTGTAGCAAAAGTAGAAGAAAATACAAATTAATTATTTAAAATGACAAATAAATCAAACATAAATTTTTATAATTACTTTTATGACCTAAGGAACAAGCAAAAATTATAAAACATAATATATAAAATTGTTTACTATTTATTTCTTCATTATCTATATATACCGAATATAAAAAAAATCAGTTTTTGATTTTTAATAAATATAAATTCGAATGTATAATTCATAAAAATAATTTTTATAGTCATTAGGATACTTAATACTAATTATCATGTATTTAAATTATTTATTATAATTAATTTCGTATTTATTTGGTATTTAACATAAAACTAGCACAAAAATATGATAAAAACTAAATAAAAACTATAAAAATAATATAGAGAACTTACAAAAATAATTTTTGCAGAGGTTTGAGAGAGAATTCTTCAAGTTTTTGGTGTACAAAATTTGTGAACTAGGCTATGGTATTTATAGTTACAATTTTTGGTAAAGAGAAAATAAAAAAATACAAAAGTTTATATAAAAAAATAACTAGTGTCTTGTAAAAAATTAAAAGTATTTATGGCCAGTCATGCCACCATTTCAAAATATAAATAAATAAAAGTAAAGTTAAAAGTAGGAATAAAATAAATAAAAGTGGATCTAGATCTAGTTTATATATAAAAAAATACTACTTTAAAATATATATATATATATATATATATATATATATATATATATATATATATATATATATATATTTCATAGTTCTAAAAATGTTAACTAACTAAATTTCTATTTTTATTTAATTATTAAATACGAATTTTGATAAATATAAATATATATTCGGTATTTATAAAATTATAATTACTAAATGTGGTTTTTATTTAATTAAATTATTACTTTATAATTTTATTAGTTTTATATATGTTACTACATTTATATATACTTGTATTTATTAATTGTATAATATATTAACTAAATACAAAATTAATATAAGTATTTTATATGTAATCATGTTATGACATAATTTTTTTTTTTTATAAAAATTCTTACGCGTACGTTGTTGAATAAAATTTATTATTCGTTTAACGTTCGTTAATTTCGTATGTATATAACGAGCTTTTATTAGTACTTAGAGTTTATTCATTATACTTAAATCTTTTGTTCGGGCATTATATAGATGAAAAAATGAGGGTCGTTATAGTACCTCCCCGTTAATGAAAACTTCATCCCGAAGTTTTAAGTGGAGTTCCCGTCTGCTTCATCAACAGTTGGGAAGAGATGGGGGTATTTTCGTATCATTTGGTCTTTGCGTTCCCAGGTATATTCGGGGCCTCTACGCGAATTCCAACGGACTTTAACAATAGGTATGTTGCTCTTACGAGTCTCTTTGACCTCTTCTTTCATAATCTCTATAGGTTCTTCGACAAAGTGCATTTGCTCATCAATGCGGATATCATCCAAAGGAATAACAAGAGTATCTTCGGCGAGACATTTTTTCAGATTTGAGACATGAAACACATCATGTACTTGACTTAGTTCAGCTGGAAGTTCTAATCGATACGCAACGGGACCGATTCTTTGAATAACTTTGAAAGGTCCAACATAACGCGGACTGAGTTTACTTCGTTTACCGAAGCGGATAACACCTTTCCAAGGAGATACTTTTAACATAATGTTATCTCCAACTTGGAATTCTAACGGTTTTCGATGAGGGTCTGCATAACTCTTTTGTCGACTACGAGCGGTTTCTAAACGCTTCTTGATTTGCACGATCTTTTCGGAAGTTTCGTGAATAAGTTCAGGACCAGTTAATTGTCTGTCCTCGAGTTCATCCCAACACAACGGAGATCTACATTTGCAACCGTATAAAGCTTCGAATGGTGCAGCTTTAATACTAGAGTGATAGCTGTTGTTGTAAGAAAACTCGACTAAAGGTAGGTGTTTATCCCACCCTTTACCGAAATCGATAACACATGCTCGTAGCATATCCTCCAAAGTTTGGATAGTTCATTCACTTTGACCGTCCGTTTGCAGATGATAAGCTGTACTCATGTCGAGTCGAGTTCCAAGAGACGCTTGCAAGGATTTCCAGAAATTGGAAGTAAATCGACTATCGCGATCCGAGATAATAGAAGTAGGGACACCATGACGAGTAACAATCTCTTTAACATAGAGTCGAGCTAACTTTTCCATTCTGTCAGTCTCTTTGATTGGTATGAAATGTGCAGACTTAGTGAGACGATCAACTATGACCCAAATCATATCATTGCCATTTGCAGTCTTAGGCAATTTTGTGATAAAGTCCATAGCTATACCATCCCACTTTCACTGTGGAATATCGGGTTGAGTTAAAAGACCAGAAGGCTTTTGGTGCTCGGCTTTGACTTTCGAACAAGTAAGACACTTACTCACATAAGTAGCAATGTCGCCTTTCATGTTGGGCCACCAGTAGAACTCTTTCACATCCTGATACATTTTACTAGAACCGGGATGAATAGAATACCTAGTCTTATGTGCTTCATCCAAGACTAGTTCACGGAGATTACCATAACAAGGAACCCAAATTCGATTACCAAAGTATCTTGTACCATTGGACTTAACTTGCAGTTGGTTTTCGAAATTTATAGGTCCTTCTCCTTCGATAAGTGTAGGTTTGATAGCTTCAACTTGAACTTCGCAGATTCGAGAGATGAGATTCGATTTGATCTTAAGATTCAAGGCACGAACACGCCTAACTTCGTCCTTTCGACTTAGAGCATCGGCAACTACATTTTCCTTTCCCGGATGATACTTTAGTTCACAATCATAATCATTTAACAATTCGAGCCATCGTCTCTGTCTCATGTTTAGCTGTTTCTGATTAAAGACATGCTGAAGACTCTTATGGTCGGTGAATATCGTAAACTTAGTACCGTATAGATAATGTCGCCACATCTTCAGAGCGAATACCACAGCACCTAACTCCAAATCGTGTGTGGTGTAATTAACTTCATTTTTCTTTAATTGTCGGGAGGCATAAGCAATAACCTTCTTGCGTTGCATTAGAACACAACCGAACCCTTGTTTCGAGGCATCGCAGTAGACAACAAAATCGTCGGAACCTTCAGGTAAAGATAAGATCGGAGCAGTGGTCAACTTCTCTTTCAGAATCTTAAATGCAGACTCTTGTTCTTCGGACTACTCGAATTTCTTCCCTTTGTGAGTTAACTTGGTGAGAGGCTTTGCAAGAAGAGAAAAATCTTTAATAAATCTTCGGTAGTAACCGGCAAGTCCCAAAAATTGACGAAAATGCTTCGCAGTCTTTGGCACTTCCCAATTCTGAACAGCGGTGATTTTAGCGGGATCGACATGTATTCCATTACTATCTACAACATGTCCAAGGAATTGTATGGTTCTAAGCTAAAACTCACACTTAGAAAATTTTGCGTAGAGTTTTTCTTTTCTTAAGAGTTCAAGAAGCAATCGTAAATGTTGCTCATGTTCTTTCTCTCTTTTAGAATAGATCAAGATGTCGTCGATGTAAACAATAACGAATTTATCAAGGTAAGGCTTGCAAACACGGTTCATAAGATCCATAAATGGAGCATTGGTTAAACCGAAAGGCATAACACAAAATTCGTAATGTCCGTATCGGGTGCGGAATGCAGTCTTAGGAATGTCGGACTCCTTGACTATGAGCTGGTGATAACCGGATCTTAAATCAATCTTAGAATAAATGCTTGACCCTTGAAGTTGGTCGAATAGATCATCAATGCGAGGTAACGGGTAACGGTTCTTTATGGTAAGCTTGTTGAGTTCTCAGTGATCAATACACATTCTCAACGTACCATCCTTCTTTTTGACAAATAAGATAGGAGCTCCCCACGGGGACGAACTTGGACGAATAAAACCTAGATCCAAAAGTTCTTGGAGTTGGTTAGAAAGTTCCTTCATTTCGGAAGGTGCTAAACGATACGGTGCTTTAGCAATGGGTGCAGCACCTGGAGATAAATCGATTTGAAATTCAACATGACGAGGCGGTGGAAGACCAGGGAGATTTTCGGGAAACACATCGGGAAAATCTTTAACAACCGAGACGTTTTCAATACGCGTTTCTTCGGATTCGATCATTTTAACGTGAGCTAGTATGGCGGAGTAACCTTTCACAAGGTACTTACGGAATTTAAGACATGAGATGATATTAAGATTGGAATAACTTCGTTCGCCTTGGATAATAAGAGTTTCTCCACTTCCTAACGGAATTTGAACGGTCTTATCGAAACACATGATGGCTGCTCTCAATGGACCTAACCAATCCATTCCAACCACTACATCGAAACTACCTAGCTCGACCGGCAAAAGGTCTATCTTGAATTCCTTATCGGCTAGAATTAGGTTGCAGTTTTTATATATTTTATCAACTTTCATTAACTTCCCATTAGCCACTTCTACTAATCGTCTGGTTTGTAGGGTTTGGGGCTTTTCAGCAAAAAGGGTGCAAAACTCATTTGACACATAACTCTTATGGGCTCCCGTATCAAATAAAATAGTGGCATAACAATTATTGACGAGGTACGTACCGGTAATGACCTCATCCTCATCACTGGCTTCTGCAGCAGTAATCACAAAAGCACGACCTTTGGCAGTAGCATTTGCTCCAGTAGCTGGAGTATCTTTCTTCTTTGGACAATTCGGGCTAATATGCCCCTTTTCACCAGAAGTATAGCATGTTGGAGGAGCTCTAGCCGGAACAATGGCTCTATTCTGAGGTAGGGTTCTATAAGTCTTTGCAGCATGGCCTATCTTCTTACATATTGTACACACAGCAGTGCACTTTCCCGGATGATGCCTTTCACATTTAGAACAAAACGGACTAGTACCCTGATAACCGGGTCTCGTAACATTCGCCGGTTTCTTATTAACATTTTGAGCTGAACCCTGAGATGGTTCAAATTTCCTCTTATTGTCACCGTTTTTAACTTCGACTTGTTTATTAACCGAAACTCTCCTACGTTTAGCCATCATTAAACTCTGTGCCATGTGGATCACAGCATCCACAGTAACCTTCTCGGCAGAAATCACATTCCCTTGAACATCCTCGGGTAGATCCTCGATATACCGCTCTATCCTGCGGGCTTCAGTTGGGAACATTTCGGGACATAAGGTAGAAAGCTCCAAAAAACTATTGGTATAGCTTTCGATATCAGTTCCTTTAACTCTGAGTTCCCACTACTCAGCCTCGAGCTTTTGGACTTGACTTCTTGGGCAAAACTTAGTGATCATCATGCCTTTGAGTTCATCCCATGGGGTAGTATTAGCATTATCTATTCCCACAGATTTGGCATGAGCAGTCCACCATGTCATAGCATTGCCAGTGAGCGAACTTGTGGAAAACTTCACTCGATCATTATCTCCGCAGTTACAGATACGGAAGATTGATTCTAGCTTTTCAAACCATCGGACCAGTTCTACGGCTTCTTCTTTTCCACTAAAAGTGGGTGGGTTACAGTTCTTAAAATCTTTATAGGAGCAAGTTTTAGAAGGAACATTATGATTGTTGTTGTTATTGTTATTGCCTAGGGCGGCCGCTAGCAGCAATTGAAATTGCTCAGTAGAAAGAGTGACATTTGGTATAAGATTGTTGTTGTTGTTGTTGTTGTTGTTACCACGAGTTGAGTGAGCCATTGATCTTCAATACATAAATACATTATTAGTTGAAGAATCAAGATGTTATAAGTTTACAATCATGATTTATAACGTTTGCACAACACACATAGGTGAATAAGACAATATGCTTAAATAAACACTTAACATTATTGGAAACGAGGTATTATATAAGCCTTTATTACACGAGTTTGGAATGGAAAAAGTTTAGGCATAAGCCTTTACATAGATGGGTAAATGGAAAATAGGAAAACAAAAGGTAGGTTTTAGTTCTTCTTTTTCTCGTTCTCAGCTTCCTTCATAAATTTCTCTATCTTTTCATTTTTCTCCTTTTGTTTCTCGTGGAGGTATTCAAAATTATCGTAGAGGTTAGTGATGCGGCTGTTGACAAAGTTGTTGTTGAAATCCTTGATAGCCAGTTGATGATTGATTCAGTTTTTCTCTATTTTCATCTTAGACTCAACTAGTTCTTGGAGGTAGGCAAGAGATTGCTTTCCCCAACGGGTATTCCGTTCTTCCTCAGTCTTCACTTTCATTACTGTCTCCATTACTTTGTCCATGTTATTTTTCACAAGTTTTTCTAGTTTTTCAGTTTGAGAGTCGAAGGACTCTTTGATGATTTCTTTCAAGATTGTGTTTTCTTTTTCTAGGTTGTTTAGACGCATTTCTATCCGAGCAACTTGGCGCCTACTATACTCTTTATTCTTATCACAACATCGCTGAAGGTTGAGGATATCAGACTTCACCCTTACGTGTTCCATGTTATTACAAAATAATGGATCGGCTTCTCTAGTGGCGGCGGGTTCGGGTTGTTTTCTCTTTCGAGATGAGTTTTCAGATGATTCTTTAATAGGCTCTTCTTCAGGCTCATAACCTGAGAAGTCACTATCGTAGTTAGGGAGGTCTTGAAGAGCATTCCGTTTGGGAGTATTCATCGGTTGATGAGAGTCAGCAGTATTGGCATGATGTTTTTCTTTGCTTTCATTTCTCGGGGTTGGATAATATTCGGGAGACCCACGCGAGTTGTAACGAGTGTTCGGGCTATAGTTCATTGGTGGTGAAGGAGGACTATAAAGTGGGCTTCGAACTGATTTTTCGGTAGAAGATCCTTCAGTATCTTTCTCAGCTGGTTTGAAAAGAGTCATTTTGTTTATTTAATGATAGCTTGACATCCTAACATTAAGATAGAGATTTTGATTAGATTTTTAAGCTATGATTGTAAAGAATGAGAGGTAGGGTTGAACTCTTTGCTTTAACATTCTAAGGTAATCCTAAGTAATTTAAAGTCTAAGGCAGGAAAGGTTATAGTTTCCTAGATCGCTAAGGTACCCTAGCTAACAAGTAAGGCACACATAAAATGCAATCCTGGTTTTCTATAACAGCCTGGTTATGCTCTGATACCAATCTATCACACCCCCAGTTAGGGCCTGGGCAAAATGTGATTCAATATCATAATACATACCAACATATTATAAAATGAGAACAAATGCTATATGAATAAAACCAAATTTGCAGCGGAAGGATTAATAATGTCGTTACAAGAATTAAAAATTGTTCAAATGCAGAAAAGTAAATATGCGATAAGTCTTGATCCTAGCCAAGTAAGTCATCACATAAGCAGTAGATATAGAGGTCCTGATCATTCAGTACCTGAGACAAACATGCTAAAAGTGTCAACCAAAAAGGTTGAGTGAAATTCATAGGTTTAACAAATATGATTGACCGTTTGTTCTTAGACCACAAGATTTGTTATAAAAGTAGATCACGCAGATCCAAAAGTAGTACTGATTCGTGATATTTTAGACTAAACGTTTGTTTTGTTGCCCCGATGATAAGTTGACAGTACCTTATCACCATGTTTAAATCATTATTAAGTAATACAAAGACATCGCGGTCAAATGTATCGGGGACGTTACTCCCGATAGGCCTACCCCCAATAATTAAGAATGCCTTATCCTGAAAGCAATTAAAAAATATCACTGTGGGGTCTTAGTAGCATAAGCTAGTCATAGTACAGTTTAGGTTCGTACTTGTGTCTAAGTTGTTTAAAGTATAAAAGCAGCATGTGTCTCACCCCAGTAAGTATAAAAAGTGCTATAGCAATAAGAGTGGGGCTATGAAAGTCACCTTAGTAATTCGGTGAGTGAAAGTATTCCTTAAAGAGAAAGTATGGATGATCGAAGCACAGAGAAGTCAACCTAAGAATAAGTTGAGAATAGTTTAGATGTTTTGCCCGTATTATGATAAGTGTAAGTATTTTCTTTTATAGTAAGTTTAAAGAAGGTTTATCGTTTTGGAAAGGCTTTCATACTAGACAAGCTTCCAATCTAACACTTTCAATTTAAAATGGCCTTTTCAGGTCATAGGTTTCTGAGCCACAGGATCCTTTAACTCGGTAATCCAAACTCTCCGCCTAGACTTTCGAGCATCCATCCACTCGAGAAAGATCAAGATCTATACCCATCTAATATACCGTTCCAATACGTTTTTAGGTGCGTATAGGAATACAACACTTTAAATACTTTATACAATAAGTATTTACTTAAGTTCGATTGTATTATCGTTATTAAGATTGTTTGGTTTTTAAATCCTAATAATAAGTAGGATATATTTAAGTAGGTAAACAAGTGTTATACATAGAAATTGTGTTTTATGAATGAGTATGTATTAATATCAAGTTAATATATATATATATATATATATATATATATATATATATATATATATATATATATATATATATATATATATATATATATATATATATATATATATATATATATATATATATATATATATATATTTATCTTATATGTTAAAATATGTATAGTTTAATTTTAAGTTTTATGTCAATATAAGTACCAATAATTATCTAAAAATGCTAACAAGTGTTTTATTGATTTCATAACAGTAAGTGACATGTATAAACCATTATAAAAATTTTCTATACATAAATATTAAGTTTTATGTATTAAATATTAAATTTTTTTTATAGCTAAAATACAAATAAATAGATAAACAAGTTTAACAACACATTTTATATTTTTCTTAGGTTCTACTGACCAAAATAAACTTAGAAAAAATTTATAAATTTTTTTTATGGTGTAAAAGTATTTATTTCTAATTTCTTTTTCGGTTCAAGATAAATCAAAGTTTATAAAGTAATAATTATTATATCAACTCAATTAATTCATCTAAAATTTTTCGTATGCCTAATATAGTGTATTAAGCTTAAAAAAATTATTTGTACATTTATATTAATAGTTTAACTATTTAATTCAACTTTTGTATTGTTTTTAGTTTAAATTCAGAATTAAATAGAAATATATAATTATTAATTCTAAAAATAATTTTTATAACTTTCTTATTAGTTCCTAAGTAATTTCCATTGATTATTGTAGTCATACACATGTTATATCATTAATTTCTATTTTTCTTTTTAAAATAGATTTTCCGGTACTGTAGTAAAAGTAGAAGAAAATACAAATTAATTATTTAAAATGACAAATAAATCAAACATAAATTTTTATAATTACTTTTATGACCTAAGGAACAGGTGAAAATTATAAAACATAATATATAAAATTGTTTACTATTTATTTCTTCATTATCTATATATACTGAATATAAAAAAAATCAGTTTTTGATTTTTAATAAATATAAATTCGAATGTATAATTCATAAAAATAATTTTTATAGTCATTAGGTTACTTAATAGTAATTATCATGTATTTACATTATTTATTATAATTAATTTCGTATTTATTTGGTATTTAACATAAAACTAGCACAAAAATATGATAAAAACTAAATAAAAACTATAAAAATAATATAGAGAACTTACAAAAATAATTTTTGCAGAGGTTTGAGAGAGAATTCTTTAAGTTTTTGGTGTACAAAATTTGTGAACAAGGCTATGGTATTTATAGTTACAATTTTTGGTAAAGAGAAAATAAAAAAATATAAAAGTTTATATAAAAAAATAACTAGTGTCTTGTAAAAAATTAAAAGTATTTATGGCCAGTCATGCCACCATTTCAAAATATAAATAAATAAAAGTAAAGTTAAAAGTAGGAATAAAATAAATAAAAGTGGATCTAGATCTAGTTTATATATAAAAAAATACTACTTTTTAAATATATATATATATATATATATATATATATATATATATATATATATATATATATATATATATATATATATATATATATATATATATATATATATATATATTTCATAGTTCTAAAAATGTTAACTAACTAAATTTCTATTTTTATTTAATTAATAAATACGAATTTTGATAAATATAAATATATATTCGGTATTTATAAAATTATAATTACTAAATGTGGTTTTTATTTAATTAAATTATTACTTTATAATTTTATTAGTTTTATATATGTTACTACATTTATATATACTTGTATTTATTAATTGTATAATATATTAACTAAATACAAAATTAATATAAGTATTTTATATGTAATCATGTTATGACATAATTTTTTTTTATAAAAATTCTTACGCGTACGTTGTTGAATAAAATTTATTATTCGTTTAACGTTCGTTAATTTCGTATGTATATAACGACCTTTTATTAGTACTTAGAGTTTATTCATTATA